>NC_060072.1:34950227-35253257 GCF_922984935.1 Meles meles
AACAGCTCAGAAGCCACGAAAACAGAATCAGGGAAATAAACGATGCCATGAAACGTTCCAATGTCAGAATTATTGGAATCCCTGAAGGGGAAGAAAAAGAAAGAAGTCTAGAAGATATAGTGGAAGAAGTTGTCTATGAAAATTTTCCCAATCTCACGAATGGAAACAACGTTCATGTACTAGAGGCAGAAAGACTTCCTCCCAAGATTTTAGATTCTCGAAAGTCCTCACGGCACCTTATAGTTAGAATGGGGAATTATGTTTCAAGAGAGACCCTCTTAAAAGCAGCTAGGACAAAGAAGCTTCTTACATACAGAGGAAAGCCCATTAGAATAACATCAGACCTTTCCACAGAGACCTGGAAAGCCAGGAAGGGCTGGCAAAATATATCCAGAGTACTAAACGAGAAGAACATGCAACCAAGAATACTCTATCCAGCAAGACTGACATTTAAAATGGATGGAGAGATAAAGAGTTTCCAAGACCGGCAAGGCTTAAAAGACTATGCAACCACCAAGCCGACACTGCAGGAAATATTAAGGGGGGTCCTATAAGAGAGAAAAAATCCTAAGAATATCATTGAACAGAAATATAGAAACAATCTATAGACAGAAAGACTTCAAAGGCAACACGATGTCAATAAAAACCTATCTCTCAATAATCACTCTCAATGTGAATGGCCTAAATGCACCCATAAAACGACACAGGGTTGCAGATTGGATAAAACGACAGGACCCATCCATATGTTGTCTACAAGAGACCCATTTTGAACCTAAGGATACACCCAGACTGAAAGTGAAGGGATGGAGAAGCATCTTTCATGCCAATGGGCCTCAAAAGAAGGCCGGGGTAACGATTCTCATATCAGATAAATTAGATTTTAAACTAAAGACTGTAGTCAGAGATACAGAAGGACACTACATAATTCTTAAAGGGACTATCCGCCAAGACGATCTAACAATTGTGAATATCTATGCCCCCAATATGGGAGCACCCAATTACATAAGAAAACTATTAATCAAGATAAAGAGTCATATTGATATGAATACAATAATAGTAGGAGATCTTAATATGCCTCTCTTAGAAATAGACAGATCATCGAAGCAGAAAATTAATAAAGAAATAAGAGCATTGAAGGAAACATTGGACCAGATGGACCTCATAGACATATACAGAACATTCCACCCTAAAACAACAGAATACTCATTCTTCTCAAGTGCACATGGAACCTTCTCCAGAATAGACCACATACTGGGTCACAAAGCAGGACTCAACCGATACCAAAAGACTGACATTATTCCCTGCATATTCTCCGATCACAATGCTTTGAAACTGGAGCTCAATCACAAGGAAAAGTTCAGAAGGAACTCAAACACCTGGAAGCTAAAGACCACCTTGCTTAAGAATGCTTGGATCAACCAGGAGATCAAAGATGAACTTAAACCATTCATGGAAACCAATGAGAATGAAGACACCTCGGTCCAAAACCTATGGGATACAGCAAAGGTGGTTCTAAGGGGGAAATACATAGCCATCCAAGCCTCCCTCAAAAACATTGAAAAATCCAGAATACACCAGCTGTCTCTACAACTTAAAGAACTGGAGAATCAACAACAAATCAAACCAACTCCACATGCAAGAAGGGAAATAATCAAGATTAGAGCAGAGATCAATGAGGTAGAAACGAGAGATACAGTAGAACGTATCAATGAAACTAGAAGCTGGTTTTTTGAAAGAATCAATAAGATTGATAAACCATTGGCCACACTAATCAAAAAGAAAAGAGAGAAAGCCCAAATTAATAAAATTATGAATGAAAAGGGAGAGATCAAAACTAACACCAAGGAAATAGAAACAATCATCAGAAATTATTACCAACAGTTATATGCCAATAAGCTAAGCAACCTAGATGAAATGGATGCATTCCTGGAAAGCTACAAACTCCCAAAATTGAACCAGGAAGAAATTGACAACCTGAATAGACCGATATCTAGTAATGAGATTGAAGCAGTGATCAAAAACCTCCCAAAAAACAAGAGCCCAGGACCTGACGGATTCCCTGGGGAATTCTACCAAACTTTCAAAGAAGAAATAACACCAATTCTCCTGAAGCTGTTCCAAAAAATTGAAGCAGAAGGAAAACTTCCAGACTCTTTTTATGAAGCCAGCATTACCCTGATCCCCAAACCAGGCAAAGACCCTACCAAAAAGGAGAATTTCAGACCAATATCACTGATGAATATGGATGCAAAGATTCTCAACAAGATCCTAGCAAACAGGATCCAGCAGCACATTAAAAAGATTATCCACCATGACCAGGTGGGATTCATCTCTGGGTTGCAAGGTTGGTTCAACATTCGCAAATCAATCAGTGTAATAGAACAAATCAATAAGAGAAGAGAGAAGAACCACATGGTCCTCTCAATTGATGCAGAAAAAGCATTTGACAAAATCCAGCATCCGTTCCTGATGAAAACGCTTCAAAGTATAGGGATAGAGGGAACATTCCTGAACTTCATAAAATCTATCTATGAAAGACCCACAGCAAATATCATCCTCAATGGGAAAAAGCTCACAGCCTTCCCACTGAGATCAGGAACACGACAAGGTTGCCCACTCTCACCACTCTTGTTCAATATAGTATTAGAAGTCCTAGCAACAACAATCAGACAACAAAGAGAAATAAAAGGTATCCAAATTGGCAAGGAAGAAGTCAAACTCTCTCTCTTCGCAGATGACATGATTCTTTATATGGAAAACCCCAAAGACTCCACCCCCAAACTACTAGAACTCATACAGCAATTCAGTAACGTGGCAGGATACAAAGTCAGTGTACAGAAATCAGTGGCTTTCTTATACACTAACAATGAAAATACAGAAAGGGAAATTAGAGAATCGATTCCATTTACTATAGCACCAAGAACCATAAGATACCTGGGCATAAACCTAACCAAAGAAGTAAAGGACCTGTACTCGAGGAACTACAGAACACTCATGAAAGAAATTGAAGAAGACACAAAAAGATGGAAGACTGTTCCATGCTCTTGGATTGGAAGAATAAACATTGTTAAAATGTCTATACTGCCTAGAGCAATCTATACTTTTAATGCCATTCCGATCAAAATTCCACCGATATTTTTCAAAGAGCTGGAGCAAATAATCCTAAAATTTGTATGGAGTCAGAAGAGACCCCGAATTGCTAAGGAAATGTTGAAAAACAAAAACAAAACTGGCGGCATCACGTTACCCGATTTCAAGCTTTACTACAAAGCTGTGATCACCCAGACAGCGTGGTACTGGCATAAAAACAGACACATAGACCAGCGGAACAGAGTGGAGAGCCCAGATATGGACCCTCAACTCTATGGTCAAATAATCTTCGACAAAACAGGAAAAAATATTCAATGGAAAAAAGACAGTCTCTTCAATAAATGGTGCTGGGAAAACTGGACAGCGATATGTAGAAGAATGAAACTCGACCATTCTCTTACACCATACACAAAGATAAACTCGAAATGGATAAAAGACCTCAACGTGAGACAGGAATCTATCAGAATCCTAGAGGAGAACATAGGCAGTAACCTCTTCGATATCAGCCACAGCAACTTCTTTCAAGATATGTCTCCAAAGGCCAAGGAAACAAAAGCAAAAATGAACTTTTGGGACTTCATCAAGATCAAAAGCTTCTGCACAGCAAAGGAAACAGTCAACAAAACAAAGAGGCAACCCACGGAATGGGAGAAGATATTTGCAAATGACAGTACAGACAAAAGGTTGATATCCAGGATCTATAAAGATCTTCTCAAACTCAACACACACAAAACAGATAATCATATCAAAAAATGGGCAGAAGATATAAACAGACACTTCTCCAATGAAGACATACAAATGGCTATCAGACACATGAAAAAATGTTCATCATCACTAGCCATCAGGGAGATTCAAATTAAAACAACATTGAGATACCACCTAACACCAGTTAGAATGGCCAGAATTAGCAAGACAGGAAACAACGTGTGTTGGAGAGGATGTGGAGAAAGGGGAACCCTCTTACACTGTTGGTGGGAATACAAGTTAGTGCAGCCACTTTGGAGAACAGTGTGGAGACTCCTGAAGAAATTAAAAATAGAGCTTCCCTATGACCCTGCAATTGCACTGCTGGGTATTTACCCCAAAGATACAGATGTAGTGAAAAGAAGGGCCATTTGTACCCCAATGTTTATTGCAGCAATGGCTACGGTCGCCAAACTGTGGAAAGAACCAAGATGCCCTTCAATGGATGAATGGATAAGGAAGATGTGGTCCATATACACAATGGAGTATTATGCCTCCATCAGAAAGGACGAATACCCAACTTTTGTAGCAACATGGACGGGACTGGAAGAAATTATGCTGAGCGAAATAAGTCAAGCAGAGAGAGTCAAGTATCATATGGTCTCACTTATTTGTGGAGCATAACAAATAACATGGAGGACATGGGGAGATGGCGAGGAGAGGGAGTTGAGGGAAACTGGAAGGGGAGAGGAACCATGAGAGACTATGGACTCTGAAAAACAACCAGAGGGTTATGAAGTGGCGGCGGGGGGGGGGGGGGTGGGAGGTTGAGGAACCAGGTGGTGGGTAATAGGGAGGGCACATACTGCATGGAGCACTGGGTGTGATGCCAAAACAATGAACACTGTTATGCTGTAAATAAAAAAATAAAAATAAATAAATTAAAAAAAAAAAGAGCCTAAAAAAAAAAAAACAAAAACAAAAAAAAACCCTCCCAAAAAACAAGAGTCCCGGACCTGAGGGATTCCCTGGAGAATTCTACCAAACATTCAAAGAAGAAATAACACCCATTCCTTTGAAGCAGTTTCAAAAAATAGAAACAGAAGGAAAACTTCCAGACTGTTTTTATGAAGCCAGCATTACCCTGATCCCCAAACCAGGCAAAGACCTCACCAAAAAGGAGAACTTCAGACCAATATCCCTGATGAATATGGATGCCAAGATTCTCAACAAGATCCTAGAAAATAGGATCCAACAGTACATTAAAAAGATTATCCACCATGACCAGGTGGGATTTATCAATGGGATGCAGGTATGGTTCAACATTTGCAAATCCATCAATGTGACAGAACAAATCAAAAGAGAAGAGAGAAGAACCACATGGTCCTCTCAATTGATGCAGAGAAAGCATTTGACAAGATACAGCAACCATTCCGGATTAAAATGTTTCAAAGTATAGGGATTGAGGGAACATTCCTCAACTTCCTAAAATCCAAAAACCCAGAGTGAATATCATCCTCAATGGGGAAATCTAACAGCCTTCCCATTGAGATCAGTAATACGACAAGGATGCGCACTCTCCCACTCTTGTTCAACATAGTACTAGAACTCCCAGCAACAGCAATCAGACAACAAAAAGAAATAAAAGCTATTCAAATATGCAAAAAAAGAAGTCAAACTCTCTCTCTTCACAGATGACATGATACTTTACATGGAACACCCAAAACTACTGGACCACACCCAAACTACTGGAAGTCATATGGCAATTTAGTAATGTGACAGAATACAAAATCAATGTATGGATAGCAGTTGCTTTCTTATACATTAACAACAAAAATATAGAAAGGGAAAGTAGAGAATCAATTCCATTTACTATAGCACCAAGAACCATAAGATACCTGGGAATAAACCTAACCAAAGAGGTAAAGGATCTGTACTCAAGAAACTACAGAACACTCATGAAAGAAATTGAAGAAGACACAAAAAGATGGAAGAGCATTCCAAGCTCATGGATCAGAAAAATAAACATTGTTAAAATGTCTATACTGCCTGGAGCAACCTACACTTGCAATGCCATCCTGATCAAAATTCCACTGGTATTTTTCAAAGAGCTGGAACAAACAATCCTGAAATTTGTATGGAACCAGAAAAGACCCCGCATTGCTAAGGAAATGTTGAAAAAGAAAAACAAAACTGGGGGCACCACGTTGCCTAATTGCAAGCTTTCCTAAAAAGCTGTGATCACCAAGACAGCATGGTACTGGCATTAAAAATAGACTCATAGACAAATGGAACAGAGTGGAGAGCCCAGATATGGACCGTCAACTCTATGGTCAAATAATCTTCGATAAAGCGGGAAAAAATATAAAATGGAAAAAAGACAGTCTCTTCAATAAATGATGCTGGGAAAATTGGACAGATATGTATAGAAGTATGAACTTGACCATTCTCTTACACCATACACAAAGATAAACTTGAAATGGATGAAAGACCTCAACATGAGGCAGGTATCCATCAAAATCCTAAAGGAAAACACAGGCAGTAACCTCTTTGACATCAGCCACAGCAACTTCTTTCAAGACATGTCTTCAAAGGCAAAGGAAACAAAAGCAAAAATGAACTTTTGGGACTTCATCAAGAACAAAACGTTCTGCACAACAAGGGAAACAGCCAACAAAACCAAGAGGCAACCCATGGAATGGGAGAAGATGTTTACAAATGACACTATGGACACAAAGCTGATATCCAAGATCTATAAAGAACTCCTCAAACTCAATGCACACAAAACAGATAATCAAGTCAAAAAATGAGCAGAAGACATGAACAGACACTTCTCCAAAGAAGATATACAATGGCTAACAGACACGTGAAAAAATGTTCATCATCATTAGCCGTCAGGGAGATTCAAATCAAAACCACATTGAGATACCATCTTATATAAGTTAGAATGGCCAAAATCAACAAGACAGTAAACAACAAGTGTTGGAGAGGATGTGGAGAAAGGGGAAACCTCTTACACTGTTGGCAGGAATGTGAGTTGGTGCAGCCACTTTGGAAAACAGTGTGGAGATTCCTTAAGGAATTAAAAATAAAGCTACCCAGTAATGCAATTGCATTAGCATTTGCAATTGCATTACTGGGTATTTACCCCAAAGATACAGATGTAGTGAAAAGAAGGGTCATCTGTATCCCAATGTTCATAGCAGCAATGGCCACAGTTGCCAAACTGTGGAAAGAACCAAGATGCCCTTCAACAGATGAATGGATAAGGAAGATGTGGTCCATATACACTATGGAGTATTATGCCTCCATCAGAAAGGATGAATACCCAACTTTTGTATCAACATGGATGGGACTGGAAGAGATTATGCTGAGTGTAATAAGTCAAGCAGAGAGAGTCAATTATCATATGGTTTCACTTACTTGTGGAGCATAAGGAATAACACAGAGGACATTGGGAGATGGAGAGGGGGTGGAACAAACCATGAGAGACTGTGGGCTCTGAGAAATAAATGAGGGTTTTGGAAGGAGGGGGCTGGAGGGTTAGGTGAGCCCTGTGGTGGGTATTAAGGGGGGCACATCTTGCATGGAGCACTGGGTGTGGTGTATAAACAATGAATTTTGGATCACTGAAAAAAAAAGATATTATTAAAAAATTTTGAAAATAATAATACAAGCTCAAAAATGGGCAAGTGAAGGAGTTAAATCTGCCTAGGGATTTAAAGAGATCTATTTAGTGACTAACCCTTATTTTAGCTGTATAAACTAGTCCATGAAGGACTAAAATATTTTACTTGGACTGTTGATGTCAGCCACAGAGAGGATATAATCTTTCTGGGATTATGATTTGCCTGAATAATAAACTATTGGAAATGATGCAGAAGTGAAACTTGTAATATTGTGTTACTTCTCCTTCTACCTCCCCTGTGATTTTTATAGTGTCCCTGTAATTGGTGTTCACTTTTTTTAGTGTATCAGTTTAGTCTGAACATATTATATCAAATCTCTCAGGTTGGCAGTAATTTTGAATATTTAGACTGAACAGTGAGCCAAGCTGCTATGCCTAGTTTCACATAAATTTAAGATTTTACACTACAAAATATAAGGGGAAATGTGTTTCACATTCATGGAATCTTTATTCCATACCTAATTTTCAAATTTAGAATCAAATGACACCTTTGGTAAGCACTGTGTTAACTTCTGCTTAACCAAATTTTCTTCTATTCTTAAATTTTATAAATGCTATTTTTGGAGTATTGTAGATTTTGAAGACTTAGCTTGGATTCTGGGTTTCTTGAATGTATCTACATTTTTTTCTTTTAAAATATGAAAAATAACATTTATCACAATAATACATGAAATTTTATCATGCATAATATCAAATAACTATGTCCATGTCACCACCATGTAGGTTGGAAAGAAACTTGCCACCTGACAAAAAGTCCCTCATGTGTTTTTATTTGATTTCACCTTCCATTTTCAAGAGTAACTACTATGCAAGCCTTTATGTAAGTAGCTTCATACTTGTATGTTTACCACTTACTGTGTATCCCAACAGGATCTTACAAGTAACACATAGGCTGACTTTGATCATTCTTTGTTTTCATGTTTTTACAACTGCTGTAGATTGAAAGTTTGTGTGTCTCCCTCCACCTCACTGCATTCATATATTAAAATCCTAGCCTCCAATGTGACAGTACTATGGGGTAGAGCTTGGGATAGATGATTAATCATGAAGACAGAACCATTTTGAATGGGATTTGTGCCCTTTCCTAAAAGACCCCAAAGAGCTCTCTTGCTCCTTCCTCAACAGCATCACACAGTAAGAAGACTGTATGAAGCTGGAAGCAGGCACCCACCACACACAGTCTGACCAGCACCTTAACTGTGGTCTTCCCAGCCTCTGGAACCATGAGAAAAAAATGTTTATTGTTTAAGTCACCAAGTCTAAAGTATTTTTGTTATAACAGCCTAGTGGGCACGACTTATGCATATGAACATAAAAGGTTTAATAACTGTATTTTTATCTTTTTATGATCATAATCAGATTGCACATTTTAACTTGTGTTTTAATCTTGCACTCAATATTGTTTTTATGGTATACATATATACATGTGGTTGGAATTCAGTAAATTTAATTGCTGTATATTTGTAAATTTGGTGTATGATTTTATAATAATTTATCCATTCTATTACTACTGAGCATTTTAACTATTTTGGAATTTGGGTTAATGCTAAAACAATGCTATATATATTCTTGACATTTATTTTGGTGTACATGTACATGAGTCTCCCTAGAGCATCCATCCACTTCAGAGTGGAGTTATTAAGTCATGGATATGTATATTCTGAGATTTACTACATAAAGCCAAGTGATTTTCCAAAGAAGTCATACTTATGTATACTTCTACCAGAAGTATATTTCAGAAAACTCATTCTATACTTTAGCCAATATTTATTACTTCCAGCGTCTTCAGTTTCATGTCAATCTGTGGTGTGTGTGTTGGAGAATTTCATTAAATTTTCCTGATTACTAATGAATCTGATTGTCGTTTCCTGTTAATTGATCATTTGGACTTCACCTTTTTTATTCTGAAATAACATTAGAATTTTAGAGGGCAGAGTTCTCATATAATCTTTACCCTATTTTCCCATAATGTTTGTATTTTAAATAACTATATAAAAATTAGAAAATAAGAAATTCATATTGGTATAACATACTAACAAATTCTAGACCTTATATAAATTTTAACAGTATTTTTACTAAAGCCATTTTTCCACCCCAGGATCAAAATCCAGGATACTGCATTGCATCTAGTCATCAAGTTTACTCAATCTGTGACAGTTTCTGTCTTTTTTTTTTTTTAATGACTTTTACACAAAAATTCTGGTAAGGTAGTTTATGGAATTCCTTTAATTAAGGTTTGTCTAATATTTTCTTGTGATTAGTCTTCCGACTTGGGGGAAGAATAGAATAGAGGTGAAATCTCATCTTAATTAAATCTTTTTAAAGGATACATAATATCAGCATGGATTGTGTCTGGTAACATTTCCCTAAATCATACCGTTAAGTTGTCTTTTTCCAAGGTTTTCTATTGCGAATTAGTATCTTCCACCTTCCATACTCTATTCCTTTAAAAAATCACTAAGTGTAGTCCAATTTAAAGGAAAAGGAATTAAACTCCACCACAATGGTTAAAACCACTGCAGTGATTATTAATACCATATTGGGGGCGCCAGTGTGGCTCAGTCTATTAAGTATCTGACTCTTGATTTCTGTTTAGGTCATGATCTCAGGGTCCTGGAATGAGCCCTGAGTGGGGTGTATGCTCAGGAGGGAATCTACTTGAGGATTCTTCCATTCTTTCCCCCCTGCTTGCATACATGCACATGTAATCTCTCTCTCAAATAAATAAACAAATCTTTAAATAATGACACATTGAGGCTATAAAATTATTGATTCTTTTTTAAGTTTCATCCACTAATTTTAGCATTCACCAATAGATTTTTTGCATACAACAGTTTTAACTGTGATTGTTTAACAATGATCTCCTATTTGTATTTTTATTTTTTCTGTTTTTATTATTTGGAATTGTTCTGTACAGAAAATATGTCTGTTCTCCTCTGACTTATTTAATCATAAACATATCAATATGCATTTAGATACTTATTTTATTCTTTGATTTATAACCTGATATTATAATTATTTATTGTTTTGCTCAAGATTTTCCAGCTTTGATCTTTGGGAGCTCTTTCAGCTTGCTCCTGTATCCCTCTGACATGCTCTCATACTTTTGTTCATTTTTCAGCTTTTCTTACTCTTTGAGAATAAAAAATACCCAGAACTGTTTTGTATTTTTCTTATCTCAGTCCTAGAATCAAGTATATCTTCAAGAAACTTTGGTTCTTTTCATTGGCTAACGATATTTAGAAACTAAAGCCTTACGTACTTGATGGGCTTATTGCTACTGTGGTGCTTCTAAGTTCTCTCAGAGATAGCAATATATGTATATATACTAACCCATGTATAATATGACCACATATCTACAATGGCTTCTCTATCTATCCATCCATGTATATATTTAGCTAAAAATGATGTCAGATTAAACAATTTTTAAATGTTTTGGTAAAGCAAAGCTCTGCAGGATATTTAACAGCTAGTTTTAATGCAAGTAATAGTTAAAATAACAAACATTATAAGAAAATATCTCACCACCCACTATTTACTATTTAATTTACTAAACATTTAGCATAATAGCAATTAGAGAAACACTATTAATACAATTTTTGAAAGAATGAACTTTTTGTTATAACCATAAATTTAAGAGTAGTGATATTGCGATATAAATTGAAAGTGGTATTATAATTGGGCACTTTGAATGAGGAGGATATATAATTATTTATCATTTTTAGTTATTGATCTTTCTTTACTTAATCAAACTTTGCTTCTTCAGTGGTAAAACAAGAATAAAACCAGATGTTGATTTGAATTAGAAACACAGGTGTTTAGTACATTGAAAATGTACTCTTGCTCACAGTTGTTTATAATTATGTTTTTATGAACATTGTGATGGTAATAGCTGGCAGAGTCTCTGTACAGCAAAAATGTATTGAAGAACTCAGGGTATTTTAAAAGATATCCCTCTGAAGTAGAGTGACAATTACAAACTACTGCTAAACTAAACTTAGATTTAATTTTATAATAATTTTTTTTAAAAATCCAGGGGTGTTGCCCATATTTCTTTTATTTTAGAATGCCCTGAAAAAACCCAAGTGTCCATCAATAGATGAATGACTAAAGAAGATGTGGTATCTACAACGGAATATTACTCAGTCATAAAAGAATGATATCTTGTCATTTGCAAAAGCATGAATGGACTTAGAAGGTATATTGCTAAGTGAAATAAGTCAGACAGAGAAAGACAAATACCATACATTTCATTCATATGTGGAATTTAAGAAACAAAGTAAATGAACAAACAAAAAGAGACAAAAAATAGACACAAATATGAGAACAAACTGGTGGTTGCCAAAGGGGAGGTAGATGGGGAGGGTGAAATAGACAAAGGGGAGTAAGAGTCGACTTATCATGATGGGCACCAAAATATGTATGGAGTAGGGTGAATCATTATATTGTACACCTGAAACTAGAAGAACACTATATTAATTATACTTCAATAAGATACATAACAAAATTGAAAAAAATGATAAAGGATGTTAATGACATTTTCTTGAAAAACAGTTATTAATTTTAAATTAATGTTTATTAAATTATTATTAAATTTTGTTATTTATTTTATATAGATATTTTATACCCTCACAACTGAGGAAAGGAGTAGAGATAAGTGGCAAGTGGGAGGTGAGTAGATTGTGATGGTAGTCATAGCTTACCATGCACTGGATTTTGGTCTGAGTTAGGAAGCTCAGACCAGAGCTATGAATAGATTATTTGGAAGAAACTGAACAAAGGCAGATGTACTTCAGTGTAAGCACTGAGTTGAAGAAGGTCTTCTCCCAAACCATGGAACCCATTCATATTTTTTAAATTGACATTCAGTAAAATTTATTATTGAAATTATAATGTCATAGAAAAATATGAAATATCAAAATTTATTTTATAATGTCAAGTGCAACCATCCCCTGTGGAGAAACCTTGTTGACCACATGTAATTCAATAAATACCCCAAAATATCAGGCCTTTATAGGAGGGATAAATTGGTTACAATAGACATAAGACTCAAAAAATCAAGCTGACTCACAACTTATGTAACATTCGTAGAAAAATCACAATCCAACATAAACAAAATTTCTACTAAAGATGAAGTAGAAAATGCAGTCTATAACTTAGGATAAAATTAATATAATTTAGAAATGACATAAGGAAAGGTCATTGTAACCTTTAAAATACAAGAATATAAATGATCAAAACTGAAGCCCAGAGAAATAAAACACTGAAAAAGTAATATGTGAGACTCATTGACCTGTGGAACTATGTCAAACACTCTCAGAAATGTATCTGTAGACCCAGAAGTAGGGTTACAGAAAAATATTTGAAAAACTAATTGCTGGAGGGGACCCCCTTTAACTATTATTCTTCATAACTCCGGGATCTATGTGTGGTTAACAATGTCTTGCCTTCCTTTCTTCCTTTCCTCTACCTTTAGTTTCAGTCTTCAGCTTTCCAAGGTGGACAGGAGAATGTTATATTCTTAGTCAACTTGGATCCTAAGCCACAGTCAGAAAGCCTTGTTTAGTGAAGTTTTGACCTTACCTTTCTTCTTTTAGAGAAGTTGCCATTATACTGATTATCTCTCAGTGTTTGGAAACTTACTGAATGCTTGAATTAGACAATACAGGTAATCTGTATTTTTCCTCTATACATATCTATATTCATAATTGCCTTTAAAAAAATCAGTATGTGTGCCTCAACATGCAGTAGGCAAGAATTTATCAAAAAGAAAACGACCAAAATGAAGTGGACACACTTTCATTTCACTAGAAAAGAGTTCTGAAAAATCACCGAGTACATGAAAATATTTTCACCATCATTATTCTTCAAGGAAATAAAAATCAAACCCATAATAAAAAGTCTGAAAACACTTAATGATGGAAGACTGTAGAGTAACGGGAAGTCATATTATTGGCAGCAGTGTAAAATGTTATAACCATTTGGGAAAATGTCTGGAAGTTTCTTAAAAAATTAAAATATGACCTAGCCATTCTAACCCTAAGTATATGCCCAAGGAAAAGGAAAAAACGTGTCTACAAAATATTGTACAAGAATGTTCATAGTGGTTTTATTCATAATGGCCCCTAACTGGGAAACATTCTTTATGTGTATCAATAGTTAGATGTATAAATAATAAAACGGAACACTCCATAGAAATGACAAACTAGTAGCACATGCAACGCTGTGCGTTAAACTCCAAAATCTTATGAATGAAAGAAACCTTAAAGAGCATATTGTTTGATTCCATTTTTATGAACTTATAGAACAAGCTTACCTTATCTATGGTGGAAAAAATTCAGAATAGCCATTGCTTCCATGCAGGTGAGGCAGGAGTTGATTGTAAAGGGTATTAGGAAAACTCCAGATAAAATTTCTGGCAAAATATGATGGTAAGATTCTAAATCTTGGTAACATTATGGGTTAAACAAGTATTTGCATTTCTCAAAACTTACCAAACCACACAGAGTATTGTATCTTTACTTAGAACAAAAAGAGTTCATATGATTAACTTTACTCCTTTTTAGCTTTAGATGTTTGTGAAATACGTAAAGGCTGGTTTCTCCCAAACTTCTACAGTTGTAGGAATCACTTAGTTTATATATTAAAAATATGGATTCCTTGTCTTGTTTTTAGAATATTCTCATTCACTAGATCTGAATTGCAATACATCATTTTTATAAGTCTCTTAGATAATTATTTTAATTTGAGAAATTTGGGAAATTCTGCTTTAAGAAAAACAGTGTATTTGCCTCTAGGCTATAAGCCAATATTTCGAGGCACACTGACCTCTACCAAATCACGGCCACAATATACCTTAGCTGTTTTTATTTTTTTTTCCCTTCATCACTGATTTCCAAAATCACTTTTCACTATAATGTTGATATTTAGAAAATATGTGGCTTATCATGGTGTCTCTTTCAAAGAACTAATCTCTATTTACAGAAAATTATGGCACTATAAGACAGATGATAAACTATGATAATTAGAATTATTTTTTAAGTCTCCAGGAAGATTTATTTTTCAACATTACTATGCAATTAGAAAAAAAAAATCATATTGTTAATTCCAGATTTTGGGAACAGCCACTTAACAACTGGTCACCATAATCCACTTGAACATTTTCTCTTAACCATAAAAAGGATATAGTAATAGTATTTGCCTATCTGTTGAGCATTGATTGAAAAATTATGTGAAAAGATGATTTTTGTAAATTATTAATGATTCACGAGTGTTAGTTGAGCAGTTTTGGAATTTAAAAATATATAACTTTGGAGAATAATGCAATAGAGTTAAAAAGAGTGCATTTAGTATATACACATTGTAAGGAGGTATGGTTAGTTAGGGGGATTTCCTGACAGGCTTGAAAATAAAGGTCTTACCTTTGGTATTTCTCTCCCAAAAGTGTGTGTGTGTGTGTGTGTGTGTGTATCAATTAGTTATTTCTTACAGTCTAAATTAGTACTTATAGCTAACATGTATTCCTTCAAAATGGGAGGGAGAAGGGAATCCCTTTGTTAAAATTACCTATGCCATAATGTATATGCTCTGCTGTTTTTCACATTTACACTCAGGATTGCTCCAGTATGTTTTGATTGAACTTGTTTGAACTTTAAAACTCCAAGTGCCCTGTGACATTTCATCCAGACACATGAAAGCTGAGAGTTGTCAGGAACACCTATATTTATGTGTAGCTTTCAAGTAACTTCAAGTAACTTCAAGTGGTCAGGTGAGAGCAGAGGTTAGCTTATTTAATATTTTCCATCGTATATACATAAAAATACTCTTTGGGTGTGTAGGCAGACTTGAGCAAGCTATTATTGTTATTAGAAAGAAATAACTGCTGTCATTAAGAAGAAGATATATTTTGTGACTATAGATACATTGCAATAACAAGGACATACTGTATTTTTAGAGCAAATGAAATGTTTCCTACATGTTTAGTTTCTGCTATTTTGGTATTTATAAGCATCTCATTCTTAATTTAACATCAGTGATTTTATTCTATAATAAAAATTTGTTAGCCAAAAGCTTTCAATGAAATCACTTATTTTTGGTCAAAAGTGTCAAATAACCAGTTGGATATTTTCTATTTTGACACCAATTAGTGTAGTGTAGTTTTTAAGAAGTTCAGATGACTCATTTCACCATGTTCATTGAAAAACATTGATTAATGTAAGACATATTATAAAGGAAATTTTCTTTTTAGTTTCAATTTGATTGGTCTTTTACCAATGAATAATTATGTTGATGTCCTATATACTTCATGCTTTACAGTAATTACGAATTATATTTTGACAGAATGGGAATCACTTGTCTTTTGAAGGCAGTGGGATGTAATGAACAAGAAGTGACTTTGAAATAAGACATATCCCATTTTTAAAATTTTTGTTTTATGAAAATATCAGTTCTTAAACTTTTAGTACCTGGTGACTTACCAATGAAATGGTCCTAATGTATGAGAATTTAAGATAAAAAAGATATACACTTCCAATTATAAGTACTAGCGAAGATGAAGTATAACATGATGACGATAGTTAATACAGCTGCATGATATGTAGGAAAGTTGTTAAGAGAATAAATCCCAAGAGTTGTCATCACAAGGAGAAATTTTCTTTCTCCGTTTTCTCTCTTTTTATTATACCTATACAAGAAGGTGGCTGTTAGCTAAACCTATTGCAATCATTTCACTTTATATGTAAATCAAACCACCACACTATATGCCTTAAACCTATACAATGATGTATGTCAATTATTTCTCAAATAAAATTGGAAAAAAATTAACAGGATTTTCTCACATTAAAAAAATTATACTTTAAAATGTATTTAGTAGTATGTATTTTAAAAATGCTTTTTCAAATTTATAGAAAAAACACTTAGAGGTGCAAAATCAAATCCATTTTAAATATTTGTCTTTAAATAATTCCTGTGGGCTCGTGGGTGGCTCACTCAGTTAAGAGGCCAACTCTTGATTTTGGTTCAGGTTATGATCTCAGGGTCATGGGATCAAACCCTGAGTGGAGTTCTCTGCTTGGCAAGGAGTCTGCTTGAAATTCTCTCTCTTTCTCTTGAAAATAAATAAATACAAGCTAAAAAAAAAAACCAAAACTCTAAAAATTTTAAAAAATAAATAATTCCTGAATTCCTCCGTGCTCTGTTTGGTGTCTGATTTCTCATCTGACTATATATGTCAGGAATCAAGGTTATCTAGGTGTTTAATGATCAGACCCATTAATTATTCAGGAAAGTCCTTTCTGTAATTTTACCTTGCAGGGTTCTCTTGTTCATTGAATTTCCATTTAAATATTAACTAAAGTGATATAATAAAAGCAGGCAATTCTTTGAGCATCTTTGTGTACAACTGAATACTGGAGATATGAATACATCAAGGTTAAGGATTCTCCGAGTGTCTTTTCTCTTGTTTCAGTTTGGCTTACAATCTTTTCAATTTTGCTGGGATATGTTCAAGTTATTTGGTCACCCATCATATATTTTTGTAAATAAATGGATGCTATTGTTTTTCTCTCTTAATGCTGCCTTTTGTTGTTAAAATTTGTAATCGAGGCAACAAATTTATGTCGGCATTACTCTAATGAATTCTGATTCTATAAAGTTTAGAGGATAGATATAGAGTTTGTAAAAATTTACAGATACCCCTTTCCTTTGTTTCTTGTTTTGTTTTGTTCTGTTTTGTTTTAGTTTTGTTGGTTTTCCCTCATCTTTGCATTAGCCATGCTGACTTTTTTTTTTCTTTCCATAATCCCACTACTCCACCGAAACTCACTAAATCAATGTCACTGGTGAGTTCTATTTTGACAAATCCAACAATGAATCTTTTTGTCTGATTACTTGACCTCATAGCAACATTCTATATAGATGATCACCACCCTCTTTAATATAGTTATGTAGAAGAAACACCTAATCGTTACACTATCTGTACTTTCCCTTTTCTGTAGTAATAAAGTTTTAGCTGGTCACATTGCCATTGACTTAAAAACTACATTTCCAACTTCTGTAGGAACTAGGCAGGGATGTGAAATGAGGTACTTGCAATTAGGATGTGTGCAGAAGTGATACGTGACTCTTTTGCGCCATGGCCTTAAAGAAAGGAATACACTCCCTTCGTCTCTTTTCTCTTTTCCTCCAGCTGGGACATGATTGATTCAAAGAAGAGTAGACACATGGACCCAGCAATGGGAGCCACACTGAGAATGACAAAACCAAATGCCCTAACAGCTTGAACTGTTAACCCTTGGACATACATTAACATGATTTTTCTATTTAACCCAGTGTGTGTTTAGCTTCTTCTAACCTAAATAACACAAAATTCTTTACTACATGTACAGGACAACTTATTATCCTAGTTTTATTGTTATTTATTGGTCACTCTGTCCATGTTTCCCTTATACAATCTTCCCCCTTTATATTTGCTAAAAAATTCAAGCTACCCAAATTTCAGTATCCCGCCCCTTTCTCTACTTCATATAATCCTTGGCTCTAGGCTTTAAATGCCATTTATATGCTAATATCATCTGTAGACTATTTCCTTCAAAATATCACTAAGTGATATGTTCACTTGAAAAACTGCCTACCAGGAATCTCAAATGAAACACGTGTTATAAAAGAATCTTGATTTCCTTCCAGGTCTTCCTCACTAACATCTCATCTTAGCATCTGGCAATGCCATCACCAACATGCTTACAGATCAGCCTTGCACCTCCATCTCTCACATCTAAGTTTAATCAGGAAGTCAAAGTGAATTTTTCATATTTCATTAACAAGCTCTTAACCCAGGTTCCACCTCTATGATATTAATAAATGTCATTATCTTCTCTCACCTTGACAATGTGGTCTCTTTTTTCCTTTCTTGCTATCCTGCAAAATTTTCTGTTCAGCAAACATCAGGATATTTCTAAAATGCCTATCAGATTATACTATTCACCTGCTCCAAATCCTCCAAAATCTTCCTAAAATAAAATCTGAATTTTTCAGTACGTACTACTGGGTTGCACATCAGATGTTCCTTGGCAATGATTTCATTTCCTCCCATTCATGGCCTTATCTTACTGACATTGTTAAATCCACACTGCATTATAGCCTGTGCCTCTATTTTGATCATAGCTCTCATCACCACCAGATTTTACATTCTTTGCCTGCCTGTGTTATAGATTTGTGTATGTATGGACGTGAGTGTAGATGTGTCTCCACCCACTCCACTGTGAGGTCTGTGAGGACAAATCTGTATTCTGCTTAACATCATATTCTGAGAGTCAAATGCAGTGCCTTACAAATAGGTACGGGCCCTGTGTGATGAATGAATATGTCAATGAAGAAATAAAAAATAAGTAAGATGTAGCTGAGAAGGCGAAAGCTGAAACATACTGATATAGAAGAGTAGAGCAACAAATGAATAAAGAGGCATTTGCAAAGTGTAGGAGTGGATAGCACATTCAAAAAATTTTAAGTGCTTGAATATTGCCGGACACACATGATATTAGGTATCATGTAGAGATATAGAAGTCTTTGATGATGAAGAGATGTGATACATATTTAGGACAAAGGATTTTATTGTAGGGGAACTGGGAAGCCAGGTAAGGATTTTACAAAATGATTCTGAATTGAACATCTGTAATACTTAAGACTTTATATGAGATATTTTACATATATTCAAATTTGCATTAAATTTACAAAGTACATATTCTGATTCTTATTTGATGGATGACATTGAAGTCTTCAGATTCCAAGGGCATGGCTTCTAGGTAGTAAACTTAGGGTTCTAAATCATGTCAATCTGGCTATAATCTGAAATTATAAATCACATGCTTTTACTACTACATTTAGTCTTAAACATGCAAAAGAAGGTCTCACATTATTGCTTTGAAGATTTGAGAAGAATTTCATTTACATATACACATTTATGTTTTTAATAATATTTAATAGCATAACATTAGTAATAAAAAATTCCCTTTTAATTTGGAATAAAATGATTAAAAATTTCTTCACAAAATCAAAATTATCCCTAATAACCAAGTAAATTTTGTGTGTGTGTGTGTGTATACGTATATGTATATGTGCCTCTTAGAACCAGGTTTATACTTTTTTCTTGCTGCTTGTTTTCCATGAGGAAGTATAGATCAAGTTTTTATACCTCAGGCCATTTGTGCTGTGAAAAAGAATCAGTCTTCCCTTTGAAAGCCATTTTATTCTTTATTACTAGGTATTATTTTATCCAGAAAGAAAGGCAAATCATTGTATGTGTATAGTTACTTATTTTCCTATAAAATTATTAGTTGATCAGGAATAATATTTCCTGTGGCACTTATATTTAAAAGAAAATATTCCAAAATAATATTAGATTTTAAATAGTACTTAATAATTTAATAGTAGCAATAAAAGCCTCCAGCTAATTCTTTTCTTTAAGGAAAAAATGCAAATCCCAAAGTTACACTATATAACATATGTGAATCATTTGATTTTTTATTTATGCTGCTTAAACTCTGTAGAGCTATTAAAAAGAAGACACTTGCCTCAATTCAGTTCTAAATTTCCTATATCTTTTCCATTGATAATACCTTATTTCTAACTTTCAATATTCATTTCACTTGGGTCTTGGATCTTTTGGATCAATCCTCTTCATCTTTTATATTTTTTCTCATGTATCTCTTAATTTGAATTTTGCTTTTAAGTTCTTCAGCAATTTCCTAACTCTAAATCACTAAATTCTTAGAAATCATATATATTTAATTTCAAAGAATTTTCTCTTTAACTATTTGTCCCATGCTAGACAGTTGGGTTGCTTCCAGTTCATAGTTATAATGAATAAAACTGCTCTGAACATTTTTTATGCAGGTCTTCCTATGGATATTTAATACATTTAAATAGAATTGTTATCAGAAACTTGTATGCAGTTTGCCACCTGGTTGTATCATTTTATACTGGCACAATAATATATAAAAGCATCATTTTCCACATCCTCACCAACAGTCGATGTTATTAGTCTTTTTAATTTTAGTCATTGTACGAAATTGTAAAAAATAACTAACAGCAGTTTTAACTGGCATATCCCTGCTTATTGTTGATTTTGAGCACTTTACATGTGTTTGTTGGTCATTTCTGAAATATCTGCTCAAGTCCTTTACCCATTTTATTTCTTTTTCTTTTTTCTTTTGAGTTGTAGGAACTCTATATTCTGGATTAAGTCTTTAGCAGGATGTATTGAAAGATTTTCTCCCACTATGTGGTCAGGCTAGTCACTTCCTTTTTTGCTTCCATATGTGATGAGCATATATGTTTTAATTTTTGATGATATATTATTCAATATTTTTTACTCTTAAAGTGTAGCCAACCATGTATTTGTTTGTTTGTTTGTGCAATATTTCTTCAGAAGATCTCCATTCTGGATGATGTCTGAAGTTGTTCTGCTACATTATTTGTCTATGTCAATATCATATATCATTCACAATTACTCTGCTTTTAGAATAAACTGTGATATTGGTAATAAAAGTATTTTAAATTTGTTTTTTTTTCAAAATTGTTTGACTTTTCTAGGTTCTTTGCATGGATATAGTTTAGAATCAGCTTTTCAATTTCTTTAAAACTGTCTGCTGTGATTTCAATTGGTATTACATTTAATCTGTATATTACTTTGAGGAGAGGTAATGTCATAATGATATCAAGTCTTCCAATCCATGAACATGGTATATATCTATTTTTAAAGGTTCTTTTTCAGTTTTATTGAGAAATAATTGACATACATAATTATATTAGTTTAAGGCATACAACATGATGGTTTCATTTACATATATTCTGAAATGATAACCACAAGAGATTAACATGCATCTTCTCATACAGGTGTAATAAAAAGGAAAAAAAAAGAAAAAGAAAAAAATATTCTTGTGATGAGTATTCCTAGGATTTGTTCTCTTAACATCTTTCCTATGTAATAGCATTAGCAATTTAACTTAAACATTTTTATTCTTATACCATGTTTGTTAGTTTGTTTTTACTTTTCACTATGCACATTTGGTATGTTTTGCTTTCTGCTCTTTCTACATCCCTTGGTTATTGCATTTGATTCTATTTCCAAAACAATTTAAATTTCCTAAACAATTAAAATTAAATTGTAAGATTTAATTTGGATAAATTTATAAAGACCTCTCTCCCAATTCTAGATTAAATTATAAAAATGCCTACACAAACTTCTCTTGAATAACTTCTATGCATATAAATGTCAACATGTCACAACTGACTTTTTGTTTATTCTTCCAAAATCTAATCTGAACGTATCTCACCAATGCACTGTCATTACCCCAGACTGAGCCACTATCATTTTACACTCTAGTAGCCTTTTAAAAGGTCTTCCTATTTCTATCATTCCTGTAGTTTATTTCATTTATTTTCTTTTTTTAAAGCTTTAATTTAAGTTCCAGTAAGTTCACATACAGTGTAATATTAGCTCCAGGTGTAGGATTTATGATTCAACACTTCCATGCAACACCAGGTGCTCATCACAAGGATGCTCCCTAACCCCCTATCACCTATTTAACCTATTGCTGTTGAGGTTAATGTAGAACATGAAATCATCCATAATACCTGGCTTGCTAAAATGTAACACAGGCTCTTGAGGGCAGGGAAGGTTTCTGAGAAGGGTGTAGACCTTTGGAATGCCCAGGCGTATGCAACCACTCTGCTATAGGAATGCTGCAGGGAGTTGCTTTCTCCAAAACTTTCTTAACCCAAACAGCCACTCTCTGATCTAAGAAATGTTTGCATTGTCCCCTAGGTCATGTTTAGCAGAACTTGTAGAACATGCAGATTAGCATATCACATCTTTCCTGTAAACAGATCCTCCTTGTTGCAGTAAGACCCCTTGTCACATTATCAAGTGCTTGAGAAACAGTGATAAATATTTATGATTATCCTGAAGAACCAATAAAGGTGGGAGCAAAGAAGAGCAAAGTGTCTTCATCTGTGAGGGTTGACCCCTTTGCCTTTTCTCTCTTTCACTGGGAAGTTTGGAGTAAGCTTTATCCTTTGGTACAGGGAGTGCTGGCTATTCTTGGCACATTCCAAAACAATCTACACATTTAATACCATCCCTATAAAACAAAACAAAACAGTATTTTTCACAGAACTAGAACAAACAATCTTAAAATTTGTATGGAACCACAAAAGAATTCAAATAGTCAAAACAACCTTGTAAAAGAAAAGAAAAGCTACAGGCATCACAATTCCAGACTTCAAATTATATTGCAAAGATGTAGTGATCAAAACAGTAGAGTATTGGCACAAAATAGACACATAGATCAAAAGAGCAGAATAGAAAACCCAGAAATGAACCTGCAACTATATGGTCCATTAATCTTTGACAAAACAGGAAAGAATATCTAGTGGGTAAAAGACAGTCTGTTCAACAAATGGTGTTGGGAAAACTAGACAGCCACATGTAAAAGAATGAAACTGAACCACTTTCTTACACCACACACAAAAATAAATTCAAAATAGATTAAGGATCTAACTAGACAGCCACATACAAAAGAATGAAACTGGATCACTTTCTGACACCATACATAAAAATAAATTTGAAATGGATTAAGGACCTAACTGTGAGACTTGAAACCATTAAAATTCTTAAAGGAACACACAGGCAGTAACCTCTATGACATCAGCCATAGCAACTTCTTTCTGGATATCTCTCCTGAGGCAAAGGAAACAAAAGCAAAAATAAATTACTGGGACTCCATCAAAATGAAAAACTTCTGTACAGCAAAGGAGACAACAAAACTATTTCGTTTATTTTTAAAAGAGCAGAAATAGTAATCCTGTTAAAACCAAGTTAGATTATGTCTCTTTTCTGCTCTAAGCCCTGTAACGCTCTCTAATTTCTTTCAGAGTAAACAAACAAACAAAAAACCAAAACTTCACCAGTCTACCAAACCCTATATAACCTGGCCACTCTTTCTCAGATTTTTATACTACTCTATTTTTCATTCTGCTCCAGTCACTTCAGTCTTCTTATTCTTCCTCCAATACACCAGGCACATTTTTGTTTGCTCCAAATGTTGTCTTTGCTTTGTATGTTCTTCTTTCACATATCCACTTCCATTGTCTCACACTCTGCAAGTCTTTGTCTAAACCTCATCTTTTCAAAGATTACCCTGACCACTTCTTTTTTTTAAAGAAATATTTTATTTATTTATCTATTTATGTATGTATGTGTGTGCTTGTTTGTTTGTTTACTTATTCTCTATACCCAATGAGGGGCTCAAATTAATGAGCCTGAGCTCAAGATTTGCATGCTTTACCAAGTGAGCCATCCAGGCACCCCCTACCCTGACCGTCTTATTTAATATTATACTGGTAGTGTCTCTCATTTGTACTACTCAGCATTCCTCATTCTCTTCATCTTGTTCTCTTTTTCCCTTTCCAATCTTAACCACTATCTACCACAACATAAATTTTACTCACTTATAAAGTTTATTGTTTATTTTCTGAAATTTAGCTTAATATCTATTTCTCCCAATAAAATGAAAATTCCTTGAGAGCAGTCACCATTATTTTGTTGTTATTATTGTTTACTGATGTATCAGAAAAATTCTTGGCACTAGTGAGTTCTCATGAAATGTTGATTGAATAAATAAGCAAATAAATAAATGAGTAGTATATTTGTCTTTATCTTATCATGCATATTTTTATGAGATTAATTCTTCTTGAACTAGCTATTTCCATGAAGTTCATATAGAGGTGAGCCAAGTACTTCTTTGAAGGAAGCATAATTGCTTTTATAATAATGTGTATATATTGTATATATATGCAAGCTAATTCCTAGTCCTTGTAACTAAAATCCACACTCATAATTTAGAACTCTTTCTTTATTCTATCCTGATTAATTACTCCATCTTGCATAAATGATTTTCTGAATGGTTCCTAATCTAGATCCATATATTTATTTCACACAACATCTCAGGATGTTCTCCCTTCCAGCCCACTCAATTTTATCCCAGTTTCCCAAACTGAGCATTGTTTTATTTCCTTAAACTGTGCAACTTAATTGAGAGAAAAAATAAAATCAATAATAATAAAAGGAGCTAATATTCAAAAACAGCAAGAGTAATAAAAAGAATATCTAACATTCCAATAATCCTTACATGTGACTGGCAAAATTCTAAGTGATACATGTATCTATGCAGATATACAGTAACTCTAATTTTTCTATTACTATGGAATAGGTAATGCACTGATGCCTATTTTAGGTCAAGATAAGCATTTTAGGTACATTTTCTGAAGTTCAAAAAGCTTTTAAATGTTAGAGATGGGATTTGTAATCCAGATGTAATGGCTGCAGAGTTAATGTTTTTGAATGTCATGGAGAGAAATATCCTCTGCGTTATTTTTATAGGGTGCACATCTCTGAATGTTCCTTCTTTCAACAACCAAAATAAAACAAGGAAAGTAATTTTATTCAAGTTATTGCAATAGGAAGAACACCTCAGATTTGAAAATGAGAGCATCTTGGCAGGAGGATACTCTCTTAGATTTTTATAAGGAGCAGTAGATGAGTCATAGTTGGAATGATCTACTATTGGAACTGAGTTTGTAATCAGGACATGTCTCAGTCAAATCAGCAAAACAGGGACTATTCATTTCTGTGTCCATCTACTTTAGACCTCATCTACTAATCATGGATAATACAAAGAATGGAAAGTTGGAGGGTCTGTATCTGGCCTTGTTAAGTCAAAGCAGCAGCTTAAAGATCTGTGTTTACCTTCTCAGAGGTAAACAAGTATGTCTTCTGTGAGTCTTATAGGAGTAATGAATGAGTGGACAGAAAGTCTAAGAAACTATACAGAGAAGGATGATTTCTTTGGGTAAGCCATTTTCTAGGACACAAGAGTTGTGTAGGAGGTTTTATTTATCACTGCTACTCACAAAGCTTAGTTCAACATTGTCACTTCTTAGGGACTTTTCACATCTCTACTTAACCTTCATTGCATTTGGCTAGTTTTTTGTAATGTTTTGTTTTGTTTATGTATTATGGTTTAGGGCTGCAGATGTGTCTTAATAATATAAACCTTTCTGGGAAGAGAAGGTGGATATTTCTTCTTTTTTTTTTATGTTATTTTATTTATTTATTTTTTCAGCATAACAGTATTCATTGTTTTTGCACAACACCCAGTGCTCCATGCAAAACGTGCCCTCCCTATTACCCACCACCTGTTCCCCCAACCTCCCACCCCTGACCCTTCAAAACCCTCAGGTTGTTTTTCAGAGTACATAGTCTCTTATGGTTCGCCTCCCCTTCCAATTTTTTTTTTTTTATAAACATATAATGTATTTTTATCCCCAGGGGTACAGGTCAGTGAATCGCCAGGTTTACATACTTCACAGCACTCACAATAGCACATACCCTCCCCAATGTCCATAACCCACTCCCCCTCTCCCAATCCCACCTCTCCCCTGCAACCCCCAGTTTGTTTTGTGGGATTAAGAGTCATTTATGGTTTGTCTCCCTCCCAATCCCATCTTGTTTCATTTATTCTTCTCCTATCGCACTAACCCCCCATGTTGCTTCTCCATGTCCTCATATCAGGGAGATCATATGATAGTTGTCTTTCTCCGATTGACTTATTTCACTAAGCATGATGCCCTCTAGTTCCATCCACGTCGTCGCAAATGGCAAGATTTCATTTCTTTTGATGGCTGCATAGTATTCCATTGTGTGTATATACCACATCTTCTTTATCCATTCATCTGTTGATGGACATCTAGGTTCTTTCCATAGTTTGGCTATTGTAGACATTGCTTCTATAAACATTCGGGTACACGTGCCCCTTCGGATCACTATGTTTGTATCTTGAGGGTAAATACCCAGTAGTGCAATTGCTGGGTCATAGGGTAGTTCTATTTTCAACATTTTGAGGAACCTCCATGCTGTTTTCCAGAGTGGTTGCACCAGCTTGCATTCCCACCAACAGTGGAAGAGGGTTCCCCTTTCTCCGCATCCTCGCCAACATCTGTCATTTCCTGACTTGTTAATTTTAGCCATTCTGACTGGTGTGAGGTGGTATCTCATTGTGGTTTTGATTTGTATTTCCCTGATGCCGAGTGACGTGGAGCACTTTTTCATGTGTCTGTTGGCCATCTGGATGTCTTCTTTGCAGAAATGTCTGTTCATATCCTCTGCCCATTTCTTGATTGGATTGTTTGTTCTTTGGGTGTTGAGTTTGCTAAGTTCCTTATAGATTTTGGATACTAGCCCTTTATCTGACATGTCGTTTGCAAATATCTTCTCCCATTCTGTCAGTTGTCTTTTGGTTTTGTTAACTGTTTCCTTTGCTGTGCAAAAGCTTTTGATATTGATGAAATCCCAATAGTTCATTTTTGCCCTTTCTTCCCTTGCCTTTGCCTTTGTTCCTAGGAAGATGTTGCTACGGCTGAGGTCGAAGAGGTTGCTCCCTGCGTTCTCCTCAAGGATTTTGATGGATTCCTTTCTCACATTGAGGTCCTTCATCCATTTGGAGTCTATTTTCGTGTGTGGTGTAAGGAAGTGGTCCAATTTCATTTTTCTGCATGTGGCTGTCCAATTTTCCCAGCACCATTTATTGAAGAGGCTGTCTTTTTTCCATTGGACATTCTTTCCTGCTTTGTTGAAGATTAGTTGACCATAGAGTTGAGGGTCTATTTCTGGGCTCTCTATTCTGTTCCATTGATCTGTGTGTCTGTTTTTGTGCCAGTACCATGCTGTCTTGATGATGACAGCTTTGTAATAGAGCTTGAAGTCCGGAATTGTGATGCCACCAACGGTTCAAAATCTATGGGACACAGCAAAGGCAGTCCTGAGAGGAAAATATATAGCGGTACAAGCCTTTCTCAAGAAACAAGAAAGGTCTCAAGTACACAACCTAACCCTACACGTAAAGGAGCTGGAGAAAGAACAGGAAAGAAACCCTAAACCCAGCAGGAGAAGAGAAATCATAAAGATCAGAGCAGAAATCAATGAAATAGAAACCAAAAAAACAATAGAAAAAATCAATGAAACTAGGAGCTGGTTCTTTGAAAGAATCAATAAGATTGATAAACCCCTGGCCAGACTCATCAAAAAGAAAAGAGAAAGGACCCAAATCAATAAAATCATGAATGAAAGAGGAGAGATCACAACTAACACCAAAGAAATACAGACAATTATAAGAACATACTATGAGCAACTCTACGCCAACAAATTGGACAATCTGGAAGAAATGGATGCATTCCTAGAGACATATAAACTACCACAACTGAACTAGGAAGAAATAGAAAACCTGAACAGGCCCATTACCAGTAAGGAGATTGAAACAGTCATCAAAAATCTCCAAACAAACAAAAGCACAGGGCCAGATGGCTTCCCAGGGGAATTCTACCAAACATTTAAAGAAGAACTAATTCCTATTCTCCTGAAACTGTTCCAAAAAATAGAAATGGAAGGAAAACTTCCAAACTCATTTTATGAGGCCAGCATCACCTTGATCCCAAAACCAGACAAGGATCCCACCAAAAAAGAGAACTACAGACCAATATCCTTGATGAACACAGATGCAAAAATTCTCGCCAAAATACTAGCCAATAGGATTCAACAGTACATTAAAAGGATTATTCACCACGATCAAGTGGGATTTATTCCAGGGCTGCAGGGTTGGTTCAACATCCGCAAATCAATCAATGTGATAGAACACATTAATAAAAGAAAGAACAAGAACCATATGATACTCTCCATAGATGCTGAAAAAGCATTTGACAAAGTGCAGCATCCCTTCCTGATCAAAACTCTTCAAAGTGTAGGGATAGAGGGCACATACCTCAATATTATCAAAGCTGTCTATGAAAAACCCACCGCAAATATCATTCTCAATGGAGAAAAACTGAAAGATTTTCCACTAAGGTCAGGAACACGGCAGGGATGTCCATTATCACCACTGCTATTCAACATAGTACTAGAAGTCCTAGCCTCAGCAATCAGACAACAAAAAGAAATTAAAGGTATCCAAATTGGCAAAGAAGAAGTCAAACTATCACTCTTCGCAGATGATATGATACTATATGTGGAAAACCCAAAAGACTCCACTCCAAAACTGCTAGAACTTGTACAGGAATTCAGTAAAGTGTCAGGATATAAAATCAATGCACAGAAATCAGTTGCATTTCTGTACACCAACAACAAGACAGAAGAAAGAGAAATTAAGGAGTCAGTCCCATTTACAATTGCACCCAAAACTATAAGATACCTAGGAATAAACTTAACCAAGGAGGCTAAGAATCTATACGCAGTAAATTATAAGTACTCATGAAAGAAACTGAGGAAGACACAAAGAAATGGAAAAATGTTCCATGCTCCTGGATTGGAAGAATAAATATTGTGAAAATGTCTATGCTACCTAAAGCAATCTACACATTTAATGCAATCCCTATCAAAATACCATCCATTTTTTTCAAAGAAATGGAACAAATAATCCTAAAATTTATATGGAACCAGAAAAGACCTTGAATAGCCAAAGGAATATTGAAAAAGAAAGGCAAAGTTGGTGGCATCACAATTCTGGATATTTCTTCTTAATTGTGCTGCTTAAAAAAATATTAGGTCCAAAACCACAGAAGAGATACTTAAAACAACAAAAGTATTTCCATAGCACATATGTTACCTATTTCTATTGTTTTATATATTGTTTCTTCCTTTGGCATTTTTATTTTATTTGCCTAGAAATTTGTCCTTATTCATGGAAATTTTATAGTCATATCAGTTATAATAATTTCATTTTATGCTCAAATAAATATTCCTTTATGCAGACATCTTTCTATTCTTCTAATCCTTTAGAATTAAAACTAATAAAAACATTTCCAGAAAACTATATGAAAATTTTAATATTGGAGTGAAAGTTCTTTAAAGTACAACCAAAAAAGTTTAGTATTTAATTTATTGTCTAAAACACAATGCCATAAGCTATGGAGTGAAGGACAGGACTGTGTGAATTTGCTGAGGCCATTTATTTCATTATCATTGGGTAATATATTACAAATTTGTTAAATGGTATGCTTACCATTGTTTTTCATTACTTATAAGTAATATTTGGCTTCTTTATAGAATAAAAGGCCTTATAGCCAAAGAAAAGTCCAAGAAGGACTCCAAGATAATAATGATAACATTACAAGGAAAACATAATGACTCCACTGACAATTTACCTTTCTCAAACTGATCTAAGATGCTTAGACTTTGCTAAAACCAATAAGGATGATATTGATTCTCTATCAAAAGTTTTGTTATCAAAAAAAAGTTTTGTTATCATTAAAATAAATGTGATTCTATTTCAGCCTATATTATATATATTTCTTACGTACCATTAGTGAAAAATATGTGTGAAAATAGTAAAAAATATGTGTTTAAAATACTATTGATCAATCATTCCAACCTCAAAGAAAGCTAAATTGAGTGAAAAACATAATAATAATAATAACAGTGAGGGAATATAAGAAAAATGATATGTAATTACATCAATATGAAGCTTGAAACACATTTTCCCTCTTTGGAGGAATGGAGTGCAGCAGATTACCATGATTTATTTGAAACAATAAATAAATACCAATTAAGGTTACTATCAAGCATGAGTCTTAAATATTCAAAATGAATCTATTACCCAGAGAATATGGAAAAAATAACTGATATTGACCTAGTCATTATTTAAATAGTGTTTCCAAATTCAATGCCTCAAATTAAAAAAAAAAAAAAACTATAAAGAAAGAAAGAAAAAACAACAGAGACAGCATAGTGGGGGAAAAAAGAGAGATGATTAAAAATAAAATTAAGATAACAGGTAAGATGTCAAAAATTATGTTTGTGTGACTTTGATAAAATACAGCTAAGGAAAGAATCTAATAATAGCATACTGTGCAGTGATGTCAATGATCTGTTCTATGGGTAGATGAACACCTGTTCTCTCCTTGCTCCACAGCAAGACCAGATAATTGAACTAAATTGCAACAGGAATGACTTAGGCTAAAAATTAGAAAATGCTATTAGAGTAATAGACAGGTAAAATAATAGAGCTATTACTCTAACCATTGTCTTAAAGTTTGTATCATTCTCTATAAAATGTCAAAGAAAGATCACATGGATTTTTAAAAGAAGGTCTATAATTAATTAGTCATTTAGTCTTTCTAAATCTAAGTTTCCTCATCTATACAAAATATATATCTAAGTATATTTTTATAACAATTTATTCATTGTGTTCTTTCACCATCATTATCTCATTTTTCATCACTATGACAGCTGAATGAATTAGATGTGGCAAGAATTCATATTTCTATTTTACAGAAGACAAGTAATTTCTGGGATTCTCAGAGATATCAGCTTAGCTCACAAGATTCTTAAAGCAGTTGTAATTCCCATGAACCATGCTCAATTGAATGCAGTTTATTCATCCTGCAATTTCATCTTTTAACTTTCATTGTATTATTGTATAATGATCAGGGTCCAACGTCACACAGGAGAGCAATATAAAAGGCCAAGTTAGTATATCTCTCACAGTCACCTAATCTCTATTCATAGCGCCCCCCCCAAATACATAGTGACAAAATATTACTTGAAGTTAATACAGTCAATAGAAAATAAAAGGTATGCATCACATTGTAACATAATGATGAAAATGGAATTCAATGGCCCAAGGACTTATTTAATATCTTTAAATTTCAATGCAAAACATGTATTTTTATGCTTAATAAAACTTCATTTATTTTATTGATAAATCATCTAATATTTTAGAAAATTTTGATTGTTTTATTGAACAAATGAATAGCTGATTAATTAATAGAAGCATAGTAATTACATCATATTGGTGAAAAAATTGAAAATGTGGTATTATCTACAGTAAAAATGTTATACAAAAATATAAAGCTTATTGTCTGTGTAATTAGACTAAGAGGGAAATGTTGTTTGTTTGATGTCTATCAAATACTGAGTTGAAACACCTAATATCAATTATCAACTTTAATGGATTTTAATACATTTTGATAGGCAGTAAAAATTTTATATCTGGTAAACAATCTCTGTCCGAAGGAAAGCAATGGTAAAAAGATTCATTACTAGATTCTCTTTTCAAAAAATTAAATAAATATATATGTTGAATTTTCACTAGTCTGTAAGGGAGCAAAAGATGAAATACATGCAAAAAACTAAAATAAAAGAGATTTTCCAAGTAATATGGATACCAGTGAATAGAAAAGAAGACTTATTTATAAGATGACCACCATTAGAGTTCTCAAAAAAAAAAAAAAAATTACCTGACCTTCTGATGGACCTACTATTTGGTTAAACTATATGAGACTGCATTTTCTTGTAGGTAAAAAAACGATCAGATGCTGGCAATTTCATATAACTCACCAGATAGAATTCTTGATGGACCCTAAAGACATTGCTTTCTCTGTATAGCTTCTTGTCCTTACTCCAGTGAATTTTCTCTGTGAATCTGTCATTCTTGTGAGTGATGGATTCAAATTTTGTTTCCAAGAAATTCTAAAGAACAACTATATGTTTTGAAAAGGAGGTAGGAAACTCATTTTGATACAAAATAATTAACATTCTCATTCTATTCATATTTTACGTTTATTTGATGTATTCTAGAGGTGTAGATGTATTATATAAAGCAAACCCCTCTCTCCTTGGCAGTTATAGCATACTAAGGAAGGAGACCACAAAGAATGGGCCTTTTCTATATCAAATAGGAGAGAAGGATAGTAGGAATTGAGCAAAGCATAGACTTTGGAGATATAGAAACATGATTTCAGTTTGCTTTTCCTTGTTTGATCCTATCATTGCACCTTCTCCCATGCTTTCCCATCTTAACAGGACTATCAGTACTACAAGCTAGAAATCTAGGAGACATTCTTATGTCTTTCCTTATTCCATATGTTTGACCTTAATACTTTCTATAGATTCTATATATTGACAAAGAAAAAAAAATACTCAAATTATTAGAATATGAAATGAAAGTAAGGACATTAATACCAAATCCACAGAAATAAAAATGAATATAAAAAAGTATTATGGGCATCTGGATGGTTCAGCCAGTTAAGTGTCTATCTTCTACTTAGGTCATGATCCTAGGTTCCTGGAATCAAGCCCCACCTTGGGCTTCCTGTTCCATGGAAAGCCTGCTTCTCCTTCTTGCTCTGCCTACTTTTCCCTCTGCTTGTGCTCTTGTTCTTTCTGTCAAATAAATAAATAAGTAAATAAATATATTTTTTAAAAATTTAAAAATAAGAGTACTATGAATAATTGTGTATCAACAAATTAGTTAACTTGGGTGAAACGGAAAAATTCCTAGAAACACAAAATCTACCAAAACTGAATCATAAAGAAAGAGAAAATTTGAACAGACACATAACTAGTAAAAAGAGACTGAGTCTGTAATAAAAAGTTCAAGAACACATGACTTCACTGGTGAATTCTATCAAACATTTAAGAACTAATACCAATCCTTCCCAAATATTAAAAAACAAAACAAAACAAAACAAACAAACAAACAAAACACACACACACACACAAAAACCCTGAAGAGAAAGGGATAATTCCTAACTCATTTGAAGGCCAAAGATACTACAATAAATGAAAATTACAGATCAATATCCCTTATGAACACTGATACAAAGATACTCAACAAAATTAGTAAACAAAATTCAGCAGCATATTAAAAGAATTTTACACCATGTCCAATAGTATTTATTTGTGGAATTCAAGGATAGTTCAGCATGTGAAAATTGATTAATTCAACATGCCACATCAACAGAATGAAAGAAACTAAAACCCCATATGGCTCAATAAATGTAGGAAAAGCATTTGACAAAATTCAACACACTTTCATGATAAAAACACTTAACAAACCAGGAATAGAAGGAAGTCACTTCAACATAATAAAAGTTAGATATTAAAAATGAACAGTGGATATCACACTCAGTGGTGAAGAACTAAAAGTATTTCCTTTAAGATCAGGAATAGGGCAAAATGCTTCCCGTTAAGATCAGGAACACAACAAGGATGTCCCTTCTTGCCACTCTTGTTCAACATAGTGCTAGAACTCCCAGCAATAGCAATCAGACAACAACAAAAAAGTGTACTCAAATTGTCAAAGAAGATGTCAAACTCTTCGCAGATGACATGATACTTTATGTGGAGAACTCAAAAGACTCCTCCCTCAAATTACTACAACTCATACAGCAATTCAGTAATGTGGCAGAATACAAAATCAATGCACAGAAATTAGTTGCTTTCTTATAAACTAACAATGAAACTGTAGAAAGAGAAATTAGAGAATCAATTCCATTTACAATAGCACTAAAAACCATAAGATACCTTGGAATAAACCTAATCAAAGAGGTAAATCATCTGTACTCGAGGACAGAACACTCATGAAAGAAATTGAAGAAGACACAAAAAGATGGAAGACCATTCCATGCTCATGGATTGGAAGAATTGTATGGAACCAGAAAAGACCCCAAATTGGCAAGAAATGTTGAAAAAGAAAAGCAAAACTGGGAGCATCACGTTGCCTGATTTCAAGCTTTATTACAAAGTTCTAATCACCTAGACAGAATGGTACTGGCACAAAAACAGACACATAGACCAATGGAACAGAGTGGAGAGCCAGATATGGACCCTCAACTCTATGGTCAAATAATGTTTGATAAAGCAGGAAAAAAAATATACAGTGGAAAAAAGACAGTCTCTTCAATAAATGGTGCTGGGAAAATTGGACAACTATGTACAGAAGAAAGAAACTTGACCATTCTCTTATACCATACACAAAGATAAACTCAAAATGGATGAAAGACCTCAACATGAGACAGGAATCCATCAAAATCCTAGAGGACAACATAGGCAGTAACCTCTTTGACATCGGCCACAGCAACTTCTTTCAGGACATGTCTCCAAAGGCAAGGGAAACAAAAGTAAGAATGAACTTTTGGGACTTCATCAAGATCAAAAGCTTCTGCACAGCAAAGGAAACAGTTGACAAAACAAAGAGGCAACCCATGGAATGGGAGAAGATATTCACAAATGACACTACAGACATAAGGCTGATATCTAAGATCTATAAAAAACTTCTCAAACTCAACACCCAAAAAACAGATAATCAAGTCAAAAAATGAGCAGAAGACATGAACAGACACTTCTCCAATGAAGACATACAAATGGCTAGCAAACACATGAAACAATGCTCATCATCATTAAACCTCAGGGAGATTCAAATCAAAACCACATTGAGATACCACCTTATACCAGTTAGAATAGCCAAAATTAACAAGGCAGTAAACAACAAATGTTAGAGAGGGTGTGGGGAAAGGGGAACCCTCTTACATTGTTGGTGGGGATGCAAGTTGGTGTAGCCACTTTGGAAAACTAGAGAATTCTTAAAAAATTAAAAATAGCTCTGCCCTATGACCCAGCAAATGCACTAATGGGTATTTGCCTCAAAGATACAGATGCAGTGAAAAGAAAGGCCATACGAAGCCCAATGTACATAGCAGCAATGTCCACAATAGCCAAACTGTGGAAAGAGCTGAGACTTCAACAGACAAATGGATAAAGACGATGTGGTCCATACACATGATGGAATATTAGTCAGCCATCAGAAAGGATGAATACCCACCTTTTGCATCAACATACATGGGATTGGAGGAGATTATGTTGAGTGAAATAAGTCAAGCAGAGAAAGTCAATTATCTTACAGTTTCACTTGCTTGTGGAACATCAGGAATAACATGGAGGACATTAGGAGAAGGAAGGGAAAAGTGAAGGGGGGAAAATCAGAGGAGGAGATGAACCATGAGAAACTGTGGACTCTGAGAAACAAACTAAGGGTTTTTTGGGGGTTGGGAGGGTGGGTGAGCATGGTGGTGGGTATTAAGGGGGGCACATATTGCATGGAGCACTGGGTATGGTGCATAAACAATGAATCTTGGACCACTGAAAAAAATGAAATGAAATGAAATGAAATAAATAATAAAATAAGTTAAAGAAGATATAAATAAATGGGAACACATCTCATGTTCATATTCATGGATTGTTTAAATATTAAATGTCAATTTCTAATATACTGAAGTGATCTACAGATTCAATGTAATCCCTAACATATTCATAGTAGCTTTATGAGCAGGTATAATTATTCCTATTCTAATGAGGATGAAACTAGGCAGAGGAAGATCAGGTTGATAATTGGATGCCACATGGACAAATGTAAAATGTGAATCAGCAGTGTGACCTTAATCTCTGCTCTTATATGACATTGCATTCCCTCCCATTGAATAAAACACTGGAAAGAGAGTCCCAAGTCACAGGGTAAGAGAATTTTCAAAGCTGTAGGTATATTTTGTCCATTTTATATGTGAAAGTGTTATATTATTTTCTTATTCAGCTAGACTGTATCGCTCAACATTTGCATCATGTGAAGTTTCATGATGTTCAGTTCTGGGGAATATCACTCATGATTTTCTGTTTCTTTGGTTATCTTGTAACTTTGGATTTTTAATCATTTTTAGTAGGGTTTGTAGTCTAGTGAGACCTTCTTTAACTCTATGGGAGTCCTTTGCATTTACTTTTTTTTTTTTTAATTTTATTTATTTATTTGACAGAGAGAGAGATCACAAGGAAGCAGAAAGGCGGGCAGAGAAAGAGTGGGAAGTAGGCTCCCCACGGAGCAGAAAGCCAGATGCAGGGCTCAATCCCAGGACCCTGAGACCATGACCTGAGCCGAAGGCAGAGGCTTAACCCACTGAGCCACCCAGGCACCCTGCTATTACTTTTTGTTAGTTGTCCCTGGCTGCTACCAAACTTAGAAATATTTAATATCATTTTCTCTGTGTGAACTTCTTTGCATGTTATAAATGCCAAAACAAACAATTTTCCTTTTCAGCTGCCTTTGTTAGTCTAGGGGATTTTTTTGGTCAACATTTTCATTGAGGTGATTTACATTCTAGGGTCCAGCATTAAACACCGGTATTCTTAATGATAACTGGTAAATGCCCCTACTGTGACTATAGCTTGAAAGTTAGCTTGCAACTTTTGGTTCAGGTGTGTGTGTTTTTTTTTTTTTTTTTTTAGCTCTGGGAACTTTTATAATTCCCCTCTAAGCATAGTATTTCATCAACACATATTTTCTACATTTTTGAGTCATTTATAGCTGTTCTGTATCACAAATTTTCTCCAAGCATCTGTCTTGACTTATTAATGGAAAAATAAGTCCAGGTACTCTCTGCTTTTCTGCTAATATTCTAAACAATCATCTTTGAGCTTTTAAGTTCCTTAAAGAAAACATAAGACTCTGAAAGGAGAAAGATATAAAAGTCCAAAAGTTTAAGAACAAGGAAAATTCTGCAGTATGGCCATAATTTCTTAGATCAATAAAAAGGTAACCAAAATATCTCACTCAAGTGAGAAAATTTTGGGGCCATTTATATCAAGGAGCAATTTTTATAACCAATAAAAGTAATTTTCTTTTTTAAATGCGCCACCATTTGTAACCCCTGAAATCATAATTGTTTTACTTTTACTACATAAAGAGTTTCATCATAAAGTACTATAGTAAAAACTTATCATCATTTCTACACAGTTGTGCTTTGTATATGTTAAATAAATGAAGACACACTACAAAGAAACAACTATATTAAAGGCAATAATTTTGCTCAAATATAAATACAAACTCAAAAGGTTAGGAAATTGCTATCAAGATTGTTTAAAGTAAGATATACATTAACAATTATTGAAATGTTATAACTACTTCACTGCACATTGTCAAATACCTTCTCCAGATACACATTGCTTATATAAGCACAGGATTAAGTTGTCATCATTCTGTTATGTTTATGCCATATTGACCAAAATTCTTCACTTGGGTTGTTTAGTCTATGTTAGGTAGGTGTATCATATTGTTAATAAAATCTATACTATTAGTATATCTTACCTCATAGAAAATCTGCTTGAACTCCTGGGGCCCTAAATATTTTATGCCTTAATTATAATTTTATTATTCCAACTTTAAAAAGTGTAAGGAAAAAATATTTAAAAAGAAATGTATTTACATATCTCATCTCTCCTATCAGACTTTAAATGTCCTAAAGATCAGTATGAGTAATTAGAAATCAGTATATTTAAATGACTAGAAGAAATGTTCTAGCTCACAGAAAAGTTAGAAAATTTATAAATTAAGCACAATCTGATATCAAAGATGCCAGATATTATGAGTATAACATTATAAATTCACAATTCACTTATATCAACTCTTTGCTTTATACATATATTTATACCTGTCTTCATATACAAGAATATAAACTTCAAGAGATCAGTAATTATCTGCTTTATTCACTTATGTTGGCTATAGTTATAGATTTAGGTCAGTCAGCATTCTCCATGTTTATATTAATTCCTCTTGATATTCATTTGGGGAGCCATATCTTACCAATTCTCAATCCATCCCTTTCTCATGAACAGCTCCAATTCCCAACTCTAGGGTGGAGTATGTGAGTTAGAACTGGCACACATCTCATTAACCTGCTATAGGAACTATTTCCAGAGATGGATCCTGCCTGAAGTTGGGCCAGTCAGTTTTCAGTCTCTATTTTGGCACTTGGTTGAAATTAATGGGTATCATTTCTCTTTTGTTGGATTAGTATTAGGAAGATAGGACACAGAAAATTATTCAGCTACTGTGTCAACACAGCTAAAGGACTTTTTTGAAAATGGCAAAACAAATAAATGAGGTAGAAAATGATAATGTTTTATTATATTAATACATCCTATGCATTACAAAGTAACCTAAGAATGCCAAAATTATTTAAAAATATGCAAAAAAAGGAAAAGAAAGCTATATACATGTATATATACATATGTATAACTTCTTTTTAAAATTTATTTTATTTTTTTAATTTAATTTCTTTTCAGTGTAACAGAATTCATTGTTTATGCACCACATGATGCTCCATGCAATAAATGCCCTCCATAATACCCACCATCAGGCTCTCCCAACCTCCCACCCCCAACCCGTTCAAAACCCTCAGATTGTTTTTCAGAGTCCATAGTCTCTCATGGTTCATCTCCCCCTCCAATTTCCCTCAACTCCCTTCTCCTCTCTATCTCCCCATGTCTTCCATTATTTGTTATGCTCCACAAATAAGTGAAACCATATGATAATTGACTCTCTCTGCTTGATTTATTGAATGCCCAACTTTTATATCAACATGGACAGGACTGGAAGAGATTATGCTGAGTGAAATAAGTCAAACATAAGTATAACTTTTAACTGCAAATGATTATTAAAGTATAGGTATATTTAAATTGTTATTTTTTATTTTAAAATAATTTAAGTAAATATATTTCTACATGTATTTCTACATATGTGTAAAGATATAAAGATAGATGGATCCAGAGGAAGAGAAAGCTTCTAATCCTGGCAGAAGTTGGGTAACATCTCCAGTCTAGCTGAATAAGTAAATGATACAAGCCTTTCCAATGTCAAATTGTCTAAATGCATCTACAGTCTGGACAATTCACTTAGCCTTTGAACCTGGACGACTCCCAAGGCACGATGGTTTACTCAATGGGAAAGAATATAATATATACAAGACCAGAGATTCTAGTCAAACAGCCTATTCATATGCTGTATTTGTCCATAAGTTGTGTGACATCCAGTTACCTATATGATCATCCTGTGCTTGGTTCCCTCCTCATTAAAATAGGAATAATTACACCTGATCACGATGCTATTTATATTATGGAAAAGTTAAGCCCCATTCTCCAAATATTAATCATAATTATTATGTGTAGAGAAAATGGTATTCAGTCTCAACCTCCATAAAAGGTAAGATTACAAACATAGAGTAATATATTATTCATCGTTCAAATTGATAGTTAAATTCACTATATAAAAACAGACTTAAATTTATGATAAAATTCAGGTTAAATGAGATAACATTTTGTGTAGCTATTGTGGGCATAACTGTTGAGATATATTCAAGCATAAATTCACTCCCTTGGCATAGGATTATAGACAAGATATTTATAAATAAATAAGATTTATAAATAAATAAATATTTATAAATAAATAAGAATATTATGTAGTATTTTGAAGTGCTTTGCTTTTCTCCTTGATTTTCTAGGGTTTCAGTAACTGCATTAGGAGCAAGATCACAGGCTCTGGAGCTCAGACTCTAGAGCCAGTTTCATCACACCAGCTGAATCACTTCAGCCATTCCTTAAGAACAGTGTGGTTTAAGTTTCTTACCCATAAAACAGGGATGCTAACAGATGCTACCTCATATTGTATGATAGGGGAGTAACTAAGTTTGTTAAGAAGTGCATAGTAATGAAAAGAATTCATAGTAATGCTAGGCATGAATTAAATGGCATGAAAGTTTTCTTAACTAAAATAAATGAGTAAAGCCCTTTATAGAAATAACTAGAAATTATAAAACATGCCTATTCTTTACAAAATTGTGTCTTCAAGCTAATTGTATATATTTTCTTGATAATGTATCATGACTTCATACAGAATATACCTTTTTCTTTACTAATATCAAGAACCACTTTTCTCCAGAAGAGAGAAGAAAAGCCTAAATTTGAGACAAAAACCACACTTCATAGGAAATCTGGAAATGAGGATATAAAGCTGTGAATAAAGACACTTTACAAACACCATATGTCCACAGATGGACATGATATTTTTCAAGAGTAAAGTGCTTTTTTTTCTTTTTTTCTATATAAAATGTTCAGAATTATTAGTATTAATAAATGTAACAAAGTATAAATCATTTTTAAAACTCTAGTGTGCTACTTTATGTTATGTATCTTCTGACCCATTTAAAATGAACATGTAGGGAATCCATTTTAATAGCTTCTTCCTGTAGGCTTGAGGGATTCTATAGCTAGTACAATTCCTAAACCAAAAAATATAGTTGGGTCTTTCCACTCATTTAAAGATTTCTTTGCCAGAAAGTTTTGTGTTGAGTTGGCATCTTCTAGGAATACAAGTGAATAAACAACACAGAAAAGGGAAAGAAAAGAGAAATATTTGTTTAACACTCTGCATGTTGTAGCAACATGCAACATCATTTACGATATGTTACTTCAGCCAAAAATGACATGATGTTATAAATCACTAATTTCTCAATTTTGGAAAGGAAGTTGGAAATATGGGATAAGGTCATGTTCAGTTCAGGTCCTGAAAACCAAAAATGCACAGGTTGGAGTTTTTATAATGTTTTGCCAAATCCCAAAGGAGGTTCAATATCACAGTTATTACTATTATTTTCCTCTTGGAAAAGAAAGGAAATGGAAAAATTCTTGCCCGATTTTTGAGGCATATAACATGACCTGGAAGCATTTTACATTTTATTTAATACTTACAAAATCCTGGCTATTTTTTATTTCATAAGCCAATATTTCAGTAAATAAATATTAGTAAGTGTTTTAACATTCCCTACTTCCAGTAATATATTTTTCTTTGACTATATTGATCATCCTAAATTCATGCATGGTACATTTTATTTGAATCTTATAGTTCTAAATTAGTATTAGAATATATATAATATGTTATATATATATATACATATATATATGTATATATATATACACATTTAATTCATGCCACAATGTTTTTAATTTTGGGATAGTCTAAGAAATATGACCCTAGGGAATCAAACGGCTGGTTTGAAACAAAGTCTGCTCTGCTAAAAGAATGAGAAATACCTGTACTTTCAAAGGCTTTCTCCTGTAATTGTGCCAGTGGGTTCTCTTTTATCCTCTATAAAACTTCTATTTCTTTCACTTGATCTATGTGGAAAGAATCACACAAAGAACCACAGGTTAAGGATGAACTATCAAACAGAAGAAACGGAAAACTGTTATGTGTTTTGGAGCTTGTTTAATTACTTGGAAAAGTCCCCTGATTCTACAAAGTTCATTCAGCAGGCTAAGGATGGAGGTTGGCTCTCTTTTACAGCTCCTGTTAGAACTAATCTATCCCCTTTATGTTTTGTACTCCAGTAAACAGCACCAAGCCTGCTGAATGAGATTACTGCACATTTATTTTAGGATTTGTTATGTAAAACATATCCAAGATAAACTTTATCATACAGGATTCTTGCTACACTTTTGATCCATCTACTCCACAAACATTCATTTGTTTCCTATACTTAAACCTTTTAAGCAGTTAAAATAGGGCAATGAAACTGACATGCTCTGCCTATAATGGAAATGACAGCCCCATGAAAGAGATGAATAAATTTAAAATGCAATAGAATGAAACAGGAGCTTTCATAAATATATACAAAGAGTGCAACAGGAGAAAGTGTGGCTTAGATGAAGGAGTCAGACAGATGGAGATTAATCTATCATCTTTATTTACGACAAAAGCTAGGTTGGAAGACATGGCTTGCTAACAGTGCATCGAAGAATTACACTTATTCACCCAGGTACAGACATAGCTGGAAAACCACAAACTTCCTCTATTGAACTTACCCTTATAAAATTTATGGCATGAAGAAACCCCTGACTCTAAAAGAGGAAAGAACTAAGCTGAGCATGTCCAGGCTCCTTTTTCTTAAATCTCTAATCTCCAACTCACTTCTTCCACAGAAAGAAATGGATAGCTGGTGGGTAAAGAGCTTGAAGTGTTTTTCTAGTGAAGATCTCCACATGGAAAGGTGAAGAGCTGTGACATTAAACAGTTTACCAAGGAGCTTGACTCTAAAGAATTGAGTGACTCTGAGGCAGACTCTTTCTGGGGACACTTGAGCCCTACCTGCCCCCATCCCATTTTCACAAACTCCCCACTGTAAGAATAAAGCAAAATCTTGGGAAGCTTGGATCCTGACACTTCAGCCTCCCCAGATCACTCCCAATACAGCATGGAATGAAATAGTATATATAATCTTCATAATGTTCAATATTCTGGGACTTTTGGCACCTATTAAAAATATTATTGGCCACAACAGAGTTTAAGTCATAATAATTGAGAACTTGCTATGTAACTTGAACTTAAGAATGAAAGCACTGAACTGGAAAATAATTCTTCACATACAGTTTGCTTTCTGAAGGGAATGTTTTAATTCACTCGCACTCCTGAAGAAAGTGATTTAACTATATATTTAAACAAGTCAGTTAATGATATCATCTTTAGGCTTATAAAAGCTTATTTAGCCCAATAAGTACTCTCTCTCTGTCTTTCTTTTTTTCCTTTTTAGAAATGCAACTTAGAGAATTTTGGTTGAGATAATTATAACTGTTATTTTAAAATAATAAACAAATGGAAAATCAATCCTTTCTTCTCTTAATTTAGCTAATGCCATAGATATCCTCTCTTCTAGTTTTAGAGTGCACTTAAATCAAACTTTGTTTATTATTTCTTAGATTTTATAGCCATAATGGTCTTCTTTGGTGAAAGCTTAGAGAAGTTGTACTCTGGCCCTGTTCAGCCCCACAACTAGAAAAGGGTAATTTTCTTTAGCTAAGTATATGTTTTCTTGTTTGAGAAGAATGATAGATACGGTTTTGCTGGTTACTCCCATTTCTATCATAGCATCTCTCCTTCAGTGGAATAACAAAAACCTCTATTTTGTGCCTTGGAAAAAATTACCTGGAGCATTTAAATTAGGATGAAGATACTTTGTTGCTTTCTAACTATTGATTTCTGGAGAGACAAAAATTATTATTTTTTTCATTTTATTTATTTTTTCAGTGTAACAGTATTCATTCTTTTTGCACAACACCCAGTGCTCCATGCAAAACGTGCCCTCCCCATTACCCACCACCTGTTCCCCCAACCTCCCACCCCTGACCCTTCAAAACCCTCAGGTTGCCCCAACCTCCCACCCCTGACCCTTCAAAACCCTCAGGTTGTTTTTCAGAGTCCATAGTCTCTTATGGTTCGCCTCCCCTCCCCAATGTCCATAGCCCGCTCCCCCTCTCCCAATCCCCAAATTATTTTTAATCTCCTAAAAACACAATGCCAAATAAAATATTACAGAATTTATAACTTGTTAGTATGTATTATGTGCTAAAGCCTACACATCTCAAAAGTAAATAATTGGTCAAAATTGTTTATCTGCACTTTCTTCAAAGTTAAAAAAATAGAAACCTGATTATTTACAGTATTTTTGATAGGCTGACAATTGTTAACCCAACATGAGAAACTGCCTCAAATAAACTTTATTAAACAATCAAAACAAGCAAATTGTCTTGCAGTTACTCTTCCTTCTGACTTGTGACTGTATTATTAAGTCAGGGGTTCACTGAGATTTTTGAATCTACTGGTTAATATTTTCAACATATTTTTGGAAATTTTGACCAGTATTTCATCAAATACTTGTTATGTCATCTTTTACTTCACAAACCATAGTGACATATGTTATACATATTACATCTATTTTAGGTTGTTTGAGATTGTTTCATCACTGCCTGGTACCCTGCTCTTACTTATTTTTTTGACTCTTTTCTGCATGTGTTTCATTTGGATGAATTCCTGGATGGTTTCTACTGCATGTCAACAGATCCAGTGTTGAGAGTACAATATTTACCATAATAGTTTATACAAGTATAATGGGTGCCCCAAAAAGAAACCATTTAATTTAAAATAATTTAATTTTATTATTTGTATTTTTGCTTGTCAAAATAATTGTTGACATGTATATAGAGGTATTTACTGAATGACACTAGGATGTCATTTCAACAATTCAGAAATACTCAGAGGTTGTTGAGCCACTTATATGCTAGTTATTGTCCTATGTATTTTCAGGTACAGTACTCAGTTGATTCTCACAGAAAATCTGAAGGATAAATACTATTCTCATTCAACAGGAAAAAAGTTATCAGGGTTAGGGCAGAGAGACTACCATTATACTGGTAGACCTTATGGCTGAGGGTAGACTCTTACTGAGACTCCAAAGTCCATGTTCTTTTTCCTATGAGTCATGACCTGGAGAGATTGCTCTTTAGAGAGAACAAATAAAAACTTTCTGGAGATGGCAGGTAGGTCATTGGGCTGTGACACGTCATGCCAAATATTATAAAATGAATTCATATTTAAGAAATTAAGAAATATATCTTTGTAACATCAGTTCTAGAAATAAAAGTTAGATAAACTCAGCTCAGTTCTCAAGGGCATGAGCTAAAATAAGGTTAAAAAATACTGTGCTAAAAATTCCAAATTACTACGAAAATTTCATAAAGGAAATAAAAAGGTCTAATTTTACATTCCATACTTCATATCAGTAGATACTTTTGTATCTGTACTTACATTAGTGACAAAGACTGAGCCAGTATTTTGGGGGAAAAAAAATCAGTTTATATCTGCCAACCCTACCTCTCTGAAGCACCAAGATAACTATTCAGGTAACTGGGAACTAATCATTCACAATACATAGATGTTGAGTTGGTGTCATGGACATTTGTGTTACTAGGTAATAGGTTGGCATTTTCTATCAAAATTACAACTGTTTAGAGGAAAATCTGGGAAAACATCGCTTTGAGTTTCTAAATTTAGAAACAACAACTAATTGTATAACTTTGAGTATACCCATGGAAATAAAATGAATGATATTGTGCAACAAATCTATCACCAGCAGACGTATTTTTTATAATAACTATTTGCAGACCTTAGGTTATGTATCTATTAAAAGAATATTTTTTTCTTAAATGGCAAGCTTCATGTTTCATAATATCTGATAATCACTACAAACAAAAGCAGATTCTTTACCTGGAGTATAAGGAATACATTCAAATAAGAAGTTCTTATGCATTCATTACTTCACATTTAATTTTACACAGTTGAAACATTTAGACCTTCTGTATGCATTATTACTTCACATTTACTTTTACACAGTTGAAACATTTAGACCTTCTGTATGCATTATTCATCAGAATTTTATGCTATGTATTAAGTAAGTGGTAAAAAACAAAATCAGAATTTTTTTTTTTTTTGCAGGATTCCATGTTCTTCCTCTTAATGATAAATTGTTAAAAAAGAAGAAAACCTCACAATTATTCTCTTACTTTTTCTGGGCCTTTTCCCCTAATATTCTTCATTGGTTATTTGAACGTCTTTTGATTTAGAATGTTAGCAAAAGAAAACCTGAAAAAAGTAAGAAAACATTTTTCTCTTGGCTCTCTTTGATTGCAATTTGTGGTGTATAGAAAGTGACATTTTACTCTAACCTAAATGTATTGCTTAAATATAAAATGTGAATGAAACCCTTAGTAGAAGATCTTGTGATTTTATTAACTCATCTACATCAGATTTATAAAATATTGTAGCTTATTTTTTGCTGTTTTTTATAGTTTTAATAATTTTACAACTTCATATAAATAGAAAAGAGTACAATAAACAAATACGGATTATGTACCCTTTGTCTTTTTCTGCTCAGCATAACGCTTGTGAGATCTATCCATGTTATTGTGTGTATTAGTAATTAGTTGCTAAGAACATTTGTATACAAATATTTTTGTGAATATATGCTATATTATTTTCTTTAGGTAATTACCTACAACTGGAATTTTTGGGTCATATGGCAATTGTATATTTATCTTTATTTAAAAGTGCCATACTCGGGGCACCTGGGTGACTCAGTGGGTTAAAGCCTCTGCCCTCGGCTCAGGTCATGATCCCAGAGTCCTGGGATCGAGCCCCACATCAGGCGCTCTGCTTGGTGGGGAGACTGCTTCCTCCTCTCTCTCTCTGCCTGCCTCTCTGCCTACTTGTCATCTCTATCTGTCAAATAAATAAATAAAATCTTAAAAAAAAAATTGCCATACTCTTTTCCAAAGTGGTTGTAATCTTTCCACTTCCACTGGCAATGTAAGAGTCCAGTTGTTCCTCACCTTCGCCAAAACTTGGCATTATCTGTTTAATTTAAGCATACTTGTGGATGTGTTTTTGTAGTTTTAATTTGCAGTTCTCTTATGATAATGTTACTGAGCATCTTTTATGTGTTTATTGGCCATTCATATAGATCCTTTGGTGAAGTTTATGTTCGAAAAGTTCTGGAAAAATCCTTTCCAGAGTTTTATATTATGTTGTGTGTCTTACTATTGAATTATAAGTGTTCTTTTTTCTCCCAGTTTTATTAAGCTGTAATTGACATACAGCATTATATAAGTTTAATGTGTACAAAGTGATGATTTAATATACGTATATATGGTGAAGGGATTCTCACAATAAGGTTAGTTCATACATATATTATTTTTAAATTATATTTTCTTATGTGTTCCAGAGAAATATGTTCGCTTTCTTCAGAACAATAGGTAGTACATTATTTTTGATTCCTAACATCAAGAAATGTTTGGAAATAGAGAAAATGTAGAATTGCCAACCGAAAGGATTAAAAACTTGAAATAGTTCCTAGTTCAAAGGAGTTGCTTCCTTTCTAAGACTAGGCTTGATACATGCTACTGGGCTCCAACTGGCTTTTTCTGTTCTAACATTACCCTATCTCCTTCACCTGCAGCATAACCTGACCCAGTTGAGCCAGTCATGTCAGTCCTGACTACACTTGTGTGAGTCCAAGCTGTGTGCCTGAATCAAATTAAGCCAATTAGAAATCTGTAGCAGATTTTCCAACCTATGACAAGGAGCAGGAGAGTCCTTCTCTGGTGGTAGTCTTCATATATAAGTTTTGGAAGTGATCCTTGACCATATTTCTTGTGGAGAAGAGTAGAAAAATTTGGAGTTCATAGGCAAAAAATGAAAAACAGGAGATGGGAGGGTGATCCATGGAAATGCTTCAGAACATTCTTGTTTCTCATAAACTTTCAAAAAATATTCCAGTATCTTTCTGTTAAGTAGAAGCTAGACAAGAGCAGCGGAAGGAATGACTCAAGTAGAGTCCCAAGTCCTTGAAGGGGAAATGGTAGAAACAGAAGCTGGGTGTGAGGAAGGTGATAAAACAACAACAACAACAGCAACAAATAAGTACACATTATAAGCCCGGGAGCTCAACATCCTGACCTGTAGCTTCCAAGACCTTGGGCCTGACAGATCGAGAGCCACAGGTTCAGAACAAGCACTCTCATCTTCCACCTCTGTCCCAGGGTAACCCCTTGACTCACTATAATGTATTTGCATTGCAGGAACAGCCCCCTCCCCCATTGGGAAAGGCTGCCATTTTGGTTCCTGTGCAAATTTTATAGGGTCAAAAACTCCCCCTCCCAAACTATGGGAGGAATTTCCCAAATGGTTTGTAGCAACCTCCATTAAAGATCACCCCACTGGCATCGCATCTCTTCCCAGCTCAGAGAGATCCAATAATATCCAGTTCCAAAACAAGGAGACACTGGTTCCACCTCTGGGACCCTGCTAGCTCTCCCACCTGGACTGTGTACTTTTGCTTTAATAAACTGCTTTGTTTATGGCTGTCTTTAGTCTGAGTGCAGATCCCCACTTAAACCTCCTGGGGAATCCAAGCACCCAGACCACCATTCACACAATGCGGACACTCTCTCTCCAATAGCTCTCATCTTTACTCTCAGAAGCTATATAAAATTTATTTTGACTTAAGTGTGTCCTGACAAATAAACAACAGCAAATTCTCAATGTCAGGGACATTTATTCATTCTCTTTGCATAACTCATTCATTCCAAAAACATTTACATGACTTCAAGAATAAGAAGCAGACAATATTAATAGTCATAAATTCCCTGATACTAAAAATAATCTAAGGGCAGGTAACTCTCAATAGCTTTTAATCCCAGAACGTATTCTACATCAGGTGAAACTACTATTATTTTACATTCAGTGGGGAAAGGAAAAGGTAAATGTTTTCCCCTCCCCTCAGGAATTTCAAATTTGGATTAGTTGTGTCAACTTCTTTTTTGAGATTTGATAATTTGAAGATTATTATGCCTCCTGTTATCCTCAGTTATGTATAACTATTAATTTATGTTTATAATTTTTCAATGACAAATACAAAAAGAGTATTGAATTATTCTTCATCCTTTAATGAATATGCATATGTATCATCTCATAAAATAAACCTATCTATGTTAGGAATCAAATAAACCTAATAGCTTTACATAAGTTCAAAAAATTTCAGTGATCAATTTGCTACCTTCTTTCCTGGTTAAATTATTTCCTGGAGAGGATATGCTAGTTAACAATAAGATATTGCTCAAAATAAGTCAAAATTAGTTAAATCCAAACTGTTTTTCCCCAGATAAGCATACTGCATTGAAAATTTACTGCTAATATATGCTTTTAAAAAAAGAAAAAAAGGATAGACACTGATTAAATGCATGCAGGAAGTTATAAATTAAGGACAACACAGGTTAGTAGGATAAAGTTAAGCTCACTATGCAAAAAAACACGACAATTGTTTCTATTTTTTGCATTTTAGATGAGTCCATGCTATATTTAGCAGTGACTTTTAAAGCTTGGATTGACAATATTTTTTCTGGCTGTGTATTTCTGCCCTGAGTAGGATAGGGAAACAGGAACACATCATTCTCATCCTCTTCAGACAATTCCCCTGAAGCTTTATTTATATTGGGATGGATTCAAAATTGCTCTCAACATTTTAAGGATTGTCTTGTTCCAGTATAACTTATGGATCTAAATTCCCTTTTCTAATTTCCTTAGCTCTATTCAAGGTCTGCTCTATAACCCATTCTCTCCCTTGGGGATTTATTTCATACTGATAATATAGTTTTGTTTTATTCTGCTCTAAGTGATAAATAAGCTTCATCCATCTAGGGACACAGCAAGTGGGTGGTATTTATGTAAGTGTTGTCTTCTATTCTCGTTTCTAAGAAGGACTTGATTTCCAGTTCCAGAAAGAGAGACTGGTAAATCAATTTTCAAAGTACTAAAACAAACAGAAGTGAAAGAAAGAAAAGAGAGAGAGAGAGAAAGAGAGAGAATGAATAGATAAATACTAGTTTATTTTAATTTGCTTGGTTTGCAATTATAATTATAATTAAACAGCTTCAAATTTCTCTTGTCCATAGCCATATTAATATACTATGGATAGTAGACATGAGACAGATCACAGATCCCATTTATGACTGCATCCAAAACAATAAGATACTTAGAAATAAACTTAACCAAAGAGGCAAAAAACTGTACTATGAAAATTATAAACACCAATGAAAGAAACCAATAACACAAAGAAAAAAAAATCCAAGCTTATGGATTGGAAGAAAACATTGCTAAAACTTATACTACTCAAAGCAATCTACGTATTTAATGCAATCCCTTTCAAAATGCCGACAGCATTTTTCACAGAACTAGAACAAACAATCCTAAAATTTGAGTGGAACCACAAATAACCCCAAATAGCCAATGCAACCTTGTAAAAGAAAAGCAAAGCTGGAGTCATCACAATTCCAGACTTCAAGTTATATTGCAAAATCGATTAAAGACCCACATGTGAAACCCGAAACTATAAAAATCTTTGAAGATAGCACAGGAAATAATCCCTCTAACATTGTCTGTAGTAAAATTTTTCTAGATATGTCCCTTCAAGGGAGAAAAACAAAAGCAAAAATAAACTCTTGGGACTACATCAAAATAAGAAGTTTCTGCACAGCAAAGGAAACAATCAACAAAACTAAAAGGCAACCTACTGAATGGGAGAAGGTATCTGATAAAGGGTTAGTATCCATACTATATAAAGAACTAATAAAATTCAATACCCAAAAGAGAAATAATCCAATTTAAAAATGGGCTGAAGACATGAACAGAATTTTCTCCAAAGAAGACATCCAAATAGCCAACAGGGCATGAAAAGATGCTCAGTATCTCTCATCATCAAGGAAACGCAAATCAAAACTACAATGAGATATCACCTCACAACCCAGAATGGCTAAAATCAAAAACACAAGAAACAAGTGTTGATGAGGCTATGTAGAAAAATGAACCCTCTTGCACTGTTGGTTGGGATAGAAACTGGTGCAGCCACTGTGAAAAACAATATGGAGTTTCCTCCAAACTTTAAAAATAGTACTACCTTACAATCAAGCAATTGCACTACTTTGTAACACTGTAGGCAATTTTTTATTGTATTTCTAGATCTGGCACCAACTTCTTTTTGTTTTAAAAGGTATTCTTAAAAAATTTTCCTAATTCTTGTAATGCAGGCAATGCCTCAAAAAATGTGCTTTTTAGCATCTAATTGTTCTGTAGTGGGTGGTCCCTTAAACTATTTCCCACACCCCATGGTTTAGGATTAAACCCTAGAATCCACATTTCCACAAGCACACCATTTGGTGATTCTAGTTCAACTGGATTATGGAAGAGCCTCTCAGGGATACTTCTGTCAAAACTTATGAATTTTATTTCAAAAGCCATTTAAAGGAACTTAAGAATATTAATAACAGTTTAAAGTATATTTTAGAATGATCACTTTGGTATCACTCTATAGGGTAAAGGGAAGAGGTGGATTAGAGGGAAACAGAATTGAGTTTAATATCAAAGAAAGAAATTAGGAAAGTTTAGCTAAGGTAATCCCAGTGTGGAGAGAGAGAATTAAGTAGATTTAAGACTATGAAGTATAAAGTATGTGCTCTAAGGACTAAATTATGAGACTCTGGTAAATGGAAGAATCAGACTTAAATGTTTGTGTTTTGCTTCTCTTTGTGATGATGATTATATTACTAAAATAGGGAAGGTAAAATCTGATGAATTTCTTTGGGGTTTAGAGATAAAATAGATGACTTTAACTCTGGATGCTGTGAAATTTGTGCAACTCTATGTAGATATTTTAGGAGGAAGTTACATATAGATTTTGGAGTCAAGATATAGACATGAATTTATTACATATATTTTGAAGATATCAGCATATAAATGGTATTTGAAACCATGGAAATGAAACATATGACCCAGGATAACTGTTAAGAGAGGAAAGAGGATGAGACAAAGAATCATAGGGTAGACCAGTATTTAAATCAATCAATGGATAATTGGAACTAGTGAATATTGTCATGCTACTTTTATATCCAAACATAAAAACCATTCTAAGACAATATTTTTTTTTAAGATTTTATTTATTTATTTGACAGACAGAGACCACAAGAAGGCAGAGAGGCAGGCAGAGAGAGAGAGGAGGAAGCAGGCTCCCTGCCAAGCAGAGAGCCCAATGCGGGCGGGGCTCGATCCCAGGACCCAGGGATCATGACCTGAGCTGAAGGCAGAGGCTTTAACCCACTGAGCCACCCAGGCGCCCCTCTAAGACAATATTTTATATAAGGTTTCATTTTTCGAGTTTTAGGCAATCTGGACACTAGTCACTGAGTCTAGATAATGATTTGTAGTAGCAATTATCAGCTTTTATTGTGTATCATATTAACTTGGGGAGGTTGCAGAAGCAGACGTTCTTGGGCTTCCTCCTTAAAGAATTTTGATCAGAAGATTTTTGGTACACTGCCATATTTACAAACCAAAGCTTTGTATTTATCCAAGCATATTACATGAGGTTAAAAATCAAAGACTTAACTGATATTAACCAATAATAATTTAATTTATGCATTGATATGTATATGTAATACATATTACCATAAATTTTATACACACACACACTCTTTGCTATTTATTTATTTTAGTCATCTTTATAGGCTGTTAATTATAACAAATTGTGCCAAGAATTTACCTATTGTCTCTCAGATTCTATTTAAACATTATCTACCTATAAAAAACTTAAAAATAAACTTCCCAGACATACATTTTCTTCCTTTATTCCAATTTAATGTTTTTAAATTTTTAATCCTTTATTTCTTAAGTAAAATACTATAGGTACTATATTACAGACACAGAGAAAGAATAGTGTTAACAGATAGGAAGACTGGATTAGCATTTTTTTTGCATATGTTTCATATTATACATCCATTATACTCAGGGGACATTTTTCAGTCAGAAATCCACTAGGTGGCATTACAAACTGTACTGTTTTAATAATTCATTGATTAAACACTTAATAAAATTGTGTAATAAAACACCTGTTCATAATTTATTTTAAATAATCTTTTAGGCTTTATACCTTTATTTTTGATATTAATAAACAAGACTTTTATTAAAATTAGTATTCATCAAAAGTTTTATTGAAAATCTATAAAGTTGTTTAAGTATATATATAATACTGAGGACCTAGTTTGGGGACATTCTTACAATGTTGTAGTCTTATTCACCTGGGACACCTTTAAATTGTCCTAGGCTTTATATTTCAAAATCCCACCTGTTTAATGGATATTGTCTGAAAAAGGAAATAAAAACAATGAAAATAGCTTGGAGACCAAACTCTGAGAACATTTATTAATGAAAGTTGGCATGGTTAACTGGAGGCTGATCTGATCCAGGAAAATAGTTTTATTCCCATTTCTACTTAAAACTGTCAGACATTCAGACTATGTCTGCTTGAAACCATAAGATTAAACTTTTGAATCACCTGAGGAGTAATTTTATTCTGATATCCAACTGAAGCAATTCACCAACCCCAATAGGATTGAATTTTGGTTTAGGATTTCTGTAGAGAGATTATTTGTGTAATACACCACAGCCCGGAGAATGAATGTGTAGTTTGTTAAAAATAATTAGAAAAATAGAGAAGAGAATTTTGGAAAGAAACACTAGAGGTGAATTGGAGAGAAAAGTGGGAATATGTGTTATAAAATATAACCTTTTGAGAAATAATGGAGGCTGCAGAATAGTACTTCCATGCCTTGTAATTGCATTTCTGTATCTGTGAAGGAGGTGGAAATAGACATGAGGGAAGGCACACTGAGAGAGCCAAATCAAGTGCCAGCTATGTTTGCTGGCAAGAAGTTAAAGTGAAAAGAGTTGAATTGAAATCAACTAGTGAATTGCGGAAGTGGTTTTAGAAATGCCACAGGGTATACATGAAAATGTTTTACTTAGTGATGCCAAACTATGTACGTTATAAATGCTACCTAAATTTTTCATGTCTCATATGATCAAGAAATCTGCATTTATTGAGTAAGAAAAGGAGTTTGAGGCTGGAGTTAATCTTATGTTTAAAGCAATTGCCTTTCCACAGTAAAATTAATCAACTTACTGCCAGTTTAATATAATTCTCCATATCTGAGTGGAACATGGGAATCTAAAAGAAAGTATTAGGATGTATGGATGGCTGGTAGATTAAAGAAGAAGGAGGAGGAGGAGGGGGAGGAAATAAAGGAGGGGGAGGAATAATATAAAATAAGAAATGTCATGCATATGTGTTTCTCAATGATGAAGTAAATCTATTGCAACTTAGACCAAAATGTGAACGTTACTTCTCTGGATAAAATATACTGAAAGAGGGAAAAAGTAAAAGAGGATCAAAACATAAAGTACTAAAACAATTTGAAGATTATGAAACACTCATGTCCAAGAAAAATACTATATTATCAAGAAGACAGAGGGAAAAAAATCATTCTCTCCCACACCAAAAAATGCATTTTTGCAGAATGTCTTCATGAGGATTGAAATGTGTGTGTGTGTGTGTGTGTGTGTGTGTGTGTTACTAATGTAACTAAATTTCTAATTCAACTGCCATCATGATCATCAAACCCTCTCCCAGCAACCAGCAGTGACCCTATCTCAGCTAACTCACATTTTACTCCTTGAGCCAAAAACTTTAAGGTAATCCTTAACTACTTGCTCTCATACCATACATCCAATCTGTCTGCAATGCTTAATTCTGTTTTCAAATTATATTTAGAATCCAACCATATCTTATCAGTTTCACTGCTACCAGTATGGTTCCAGCACCTGGTATCTGTCATAATGTTGCAACTATATTCTCCTATCAATATTCCTGAATTCACCACTGCCACCTCCCCAGTCTGTAAGAGGGCAGTTTGATAATACCTCTTCTAAAGCTTCCATTGCCTCCTTGTTTCAGTCAGAGCAAAAGCCAAAGTCACTAAAATGGTCTGAAAATGCTTCAATTTTCCCTCCTTCACACACACATATATCATCTCTCCTGTCCTGTTTCCTAATATTATATATTTGTTCTAATAAAATGGACAAATCTTTGGTAACATTTGCCAGAAACAAACAAACCAGGAAAAAGGGCATTCATATTTAGAATATTAAAATATTAGGATTTTTAAAAGTACATTGTCAATTTTATAAAAGTTAATTGAAAACTGAGAGGATGTGGCTAAATCTCTTCTAAAATTCAACATATCAAAACTGACTTAAGACTTCTTGTGTGCAGTCTGCTGTATAAGGAGCTAATCTATCCTAACACAAATAAAAAGCTGAATAAACCAGAAAAATTAGTAATTTTTCTTAGATCAATTAGAGAAGTGAGGCCACAGGGCAAACCACTGCCCCCAAAATTAGAAAGACAGACAGATGAATACAGAGAATACAGAGAATTACAATTCACTGGATCAGAAACCCTAAGCAGAAACCTCCCTGGGAACTAGTACTATTCATAGGAAAACACAAGCTATAATTCATGAGTTGCTGAAGGCTCAGTGTAGATAAGTCTTAGAGTTAAAAGGTGAGGGGGGTCCCCACACTTTTGGGTAAGTTTTACCTTTACTGGGTTCTCACAGTAAAATTCAGAGAAAAATCCCCTCAGGCTTTGGGCAGAGGGAGAGAAAAAATGATTTTAGAATAGTCTGAACATAGTATTTTTCTTAACAAGTCCTGCCCTTAAGAAAAACTATTTTTACCAGAACATAATCTATTAGGGTTATATCAGAGCCTAACTAACCTCTGGGAAAGGAAATACCCCATTCCAGTCCCTCTAGTCATCATGTCCCTACTAGCTGAGGGAGAAAATAAGTAGTTGTGAAATTCACAGCTCCAGGCATAAGCTCACTAAAAGACTGAGAATCTGTCATAGCACTATAGAATACACACTTCACCAACACCTTAATGCCACATCACTAAAGGTCTTTTTACCAGAGTTCCTTTTATTCAGTATATTGCAACTGACTTTTAACAAAAAAACATTTGTAAGGCATACTAAAAGAAAAAGAAAAACAAACACTGACCAAACACGGGGAAAGCATCAGAACCAAAGATATGGCATAAACGTAGAAATGATCAGACTGTGAATTTAAAACTGTAATTAATATGCTAAGGACTACTAAGCATGCAAGAACAGATGGGTAATATAAGCAGGGAGATGGATATTCTCTATGTCCACAAATTTGATAAAGAAGATGAAACGGACCAATTCCTTGAAAGGCATAATCTACTAAAACACCCAAGAAGAAACAGTCTGAATAAACCTATATCTATTAAAGATAGTGAATCAACAATTTAAACTTTCCATAAGAAAGCAGCTGGCCCAGAAAGTTTCCCTGGTGAACTGCATCATATATTTAAGGGAGAAACTCTACCAAGTGTCTATAATGTCTTCTAGAAGAGAGAGGCTTTGGTGATACTCCTCAACTCATTCTATGAGACTAAAATCACCTTAACAACAAAACCAGATATAAAGATATTATAAGGAAAAAAAAACAACTATTGACCAATATCTCTTATAAATATCAATGGAAAAGTTCTCAACAAAATATTAGCAAATTGAATATAGTAATGCACAAAAAAATTATACATCTTAATCAAGTAGGATTCCCAAATATGCAAGGCTGGTTCGACACTCAAAAACCAATTAATGTCATTCATTACATCAATAGGTTAAAAAAGAAAAATCAATGATTATATCAATAGATGCAGAAAAACATTTTTTTACAAAATCCAACACATATTTATGATTAAAAAATAATAATAGTAAAAATAAAAAAGCTCCTAGAAAACTATGAGTAGAAGGGAGCTTTGTCAACTTGACAAAGAACATTTACAAAAAACCTACAGCCAATATCATACTTAATGATGAGAAACTAGAAGGTTCCCACCTGAGATCAGAAACAAGGCAGGATGTGCCCCTTCCCCACTTCTTTGCAACATCATACTAGCAATCCTTCACGATAAGTCCTTATGCAATAACACAAGAAAAAAAAGTATACAGATTGATGGAAGAAATAAACTGTCTTTATTTACAGAAGACATAATTGTCTATATAGAAAATCCAAAATCTATGTAGAAATCTATGTAGGATTGACCAAAAAAAAAAACCTCCTGGAATGAATAAGTAATTATAGTAAGTATGTTTACAGAATAGCAGCTTAATATACAAAAGCTACTTTCCTATATATGAACAATGAACAAAAGGAGTTTAGAGTAAAAACACACTACCACTTAGCATTCCCTCAAAAGAAATACTTAGGTATAAATCTAACAAAACATACACAAGGTCCGTATGTCGAAAACTACAAAACTTTGAAGAATGTAATATTGAATGTAAAACTAAATGGAGAGATAATCCGTGATCATGGGTAGAAAGACTCAATATTGTTAATATGTCAATCCTTCCCAACTTGATCTGTAGATTCTACATATTTCCAGTAAAATAAGCAAATCATTTTGTGAGGATATCAGAAAACAATTCTACAGTTTTATATAGAGAAACAACCCCCCCCCCCGAGTTGCTAACACAATATTGAAGAAGTACAAAATCAGAAGACCAACAGTAGCTTAAAGATTTACCAAAAATCTACAGTAATCAAGGAAATGTGGAATAGACAAAAGAATAGACAATCTGCTCGATGAAACAGAAAAAGAGTCCCAAAATTGATTTAAATGAATGTATTCAACTGATCTTTGAGAAAGGAGCAAATACCATAGAGTTGAAAATGATAATATTTTCTATAAATGGTGCTGGAATAACAGAACAACCACATGCAAAAAAATAACAGAGACCTTACATTCTTCACAAAAATTGACTCAAAATGGGTCAGAGACTCAAATGTAAAATGAAAAACTAAAAACTCTGGGAAAATAATAGAAGAAAATCTAGATGGCATTAGGTATGGTGATAACTTTTCAGATACAACACTAAACACATGATATATGAAAGAAATAATTGATAATCTGACTTTCACTAAAAGCAAAAAAAAAAAATTCTCTAGGAAATACACAGTTATGAGAATAAGAAGACAACCCCCAGACTGGGAGAAATTATTGTAAAACACCTATCTGATAAAGAAGTGTTATCCATTATATACAATATGTACTGTATCCAATAGAAAGATCTCTTAAAACTCAACAATAAGAAAATAACCAAATCAACTGAAAAAGAACAAGGGGCCTGCACAGACATCTCACCAAAAAATGGCAAATAAAAATGTCCCCCAAATTAGAAAGACAAACAAATGGATACAGAGAAATACACACACACACACACACCTCCACAAAAGTTGTGTCCACAGGCATTAAGGAACAGAAAATTAGAATAAAGCATAAACACTTTCAAAGACCAGAACAATAAGGTTCATTTCCCAACTAATTTGTGAGACTAGGATCACTATTACTAAAAGCTAGTAGCAATAATGCAAGAAAAATAAACTTCAATCTAATCATATTTGTAACTATACATGTCAAAATCCTAAATAAAACATTAACAAATTAAATCCAGAAAAGTATTAAATAAGGTAACCCATCATGGCCTTTTTTATTTTATCTTGGAGACTCTAGGAATAAAATGTTGATTTAATTGTAAAGGTGATTAATGAAATTCACCATATTAACAGGGAAACAACTATATGATAGCGTTGATCGATGAAAAAAACACATATTTGATCATTCTCACCATCCATTTATGTTTTTTTTAATCAAACCAGAAACAGTGAGGAGTTTGCTTAAGATTTTTAATGGCATTTAAATCTCTAGTCCTCTCATTAATATTTGCTAATTTGAATAAATCATCAAATCTTTTCTCAATGATTTTGTAATACATTATACTTTACAAGGCAGTTTAAATATACACTATATCACTTAACTTAATCCTTACAAGAGCATAACGGGATATATAAAATGAAGACTTTTTATTAGTGTAAACACCGACAGTAAGGCTGGGACACAGAGACATTGCAGTGAATGTCCGATCTTGAAGTTGAAAATTGACAAAGCTTTGTTTATAATTTATATGTCATGACCCCTAGTTAAGAGTCCTTTTGAGAGCCCAAATCTCATCTCTTCAGAATTAGAACCATGGATTTTTGTGAAGAGCTAAAAGTCATATCTCTATATACGACTTAATGTAAAAAGAAGCTACATTTATCCTTTGCATTGAGTCCAATCCCCTCATGCCTAAAGGAAGAACAAAAGAAAATATGCCTGAGTCCTTTCCCATATATCATCATTGCCTCTAGCATTGAACCTGTTACATGGTGACTGTGTGAACAAGGTTTGGAAAAGATAAAATAATGGAAATTTATACTGACAAAATTGAGGTCACTGATCAAATTCTCTACCTCCTTTAGGCAAGGGATACAAGTATCAGTGTGGAACAAAGTATGTAGAATTTGACAGCTTCCTGGGAAAATGAAATTCCATAGTCACATTTAAGCCTAGGAAACTCAGAAAACCAGGGAGAGTTTATCCTCCTTTGGACTTCAATGTGCATTTTATTTACATCAGTTCAGAGCATTTAGATGATTATGTATGAAAGGCTAGATGTAAAGATGTTTTAAATCTTTTCTGAAAAAAAGAAAAAAACTTTCATGTATTATTTGCTGGTCAACAGCTTTAAAAACAATCTGAAAAATTTGTGGAAATTGATATTTAGAAAACTAATTTTCAGCGTGTGCCCCAGAGTTTTAGTGATATCAAAGCATCAGGATTTTTTCACATATTTATGCAAATATAATTATACAAACACACAATCACGCATGCACATTTGCACACACACCTGAAAGTAATCAGTCAGTATTGAACCCTTCTCTAATATAATTAGCCACTGTCTGAAATAATTACTAAGGAAAATATACAGAGATATGAAATCTGTTTCCTTATCTGACATTTTAACTTAAGTCAAAAGATGGTTTGTTTATATATATTGCATACAAGAGATAAATCTTGATTAGTATTTTATATAAATATGATTATGAAAGAACAATTAAACATTGTATTTAATGAATTATTTGAACACAGATCTATTACATATATTGTATATTAGATTTTAGAGCTTTTCAATACAAATTTCACCACCAAATTGTATGCATATCTAAAAATGAAAATCTATAGTATGAAAAAAATGAAATATATTTGTGAAAAGAACATGAGCCTAAATATACACTAAATATACACTAAACTATATTTAGTGTATATTTTATATATACTATATATATATACTTTATATATATATACTTTATATATAGTATATATAAAAATATACACTATTTATATAAAAATATACACTATTTATATTTAGTGTATATTTTATATATACTATATATATATACTTTATATATATATACTTTATATATAGTATATATAAAAATATACACTAAATATACACTAAACTAAAAATTAAGTTCAGGGAACTGGATGTGAAGGATATTCTAGTATAACTATTTAAGTTATATATATTATTATTTAACAGAATATGTAATCTTTTGTTATTTGTGTATAATCAGTTCCGCACTTTGCCTGTAAGGTTTTACATTATCTTCAATGGTCACAGATACAGCCCTGATATTGAGACTTCTGTTCATTTCCTGATGGTTACATTTTGTCATTTATTGACAAAAATGTTTTAATTTTTTTACAGTATGAGTACAAAAGTGACTTTAAGAACTTTGATTTCCAGAGACAGTAGTAAATACTTTCTGTGCATCATGTGATACAACCTTCATAATAGCCACATAAGAGGGATATTTTTGCTATTTCTTCTAGAAGAGGAAACTAAATTCTACAAGGACTTAGAGTATTGGCTCAAGATTATACAATTTTTAAATGCATGCCAAAATGCTGCCAAAATGTTACCTTTTTATGAGTATATGCAATTTTCAATATGCAATATGCAATTTTCAGAAGCCTAGTTAAAAATAATTATCAAAAATAATCGTTATAGCTGGTGACAGACTCCAATCAATGAAAAATAATCTTTTTTTTTAAGATTTTATTTATTTATCAGAGAGAGAGAGAGAACAAGCAGGCAAAATGGCAGGCAGAGGCAGAGAGAGAAGCAGGCTCCCCACTGAGCAAGGAGCTGGATGCAGGACTCGATCCCAGGACTCTGGGACCATGACCTGAGCCGAAGGCAGCGGCTTAACCGACTGAGCCACCCAGGCATCCTGAAAAATAATTTCTTATTTCATGCTGCTGAAGTATGGATTATAAAAGAGGGAGAATCTTAGATTAAATATTAAATTATCTGTCAGAAAAATAATAGGAAAAATCACATAGAAAGCATCATTCCATTTCTCCATAGCTGGTTTCTTGCTCTAAGGTCACAAAGATAAGAGATCATAGGGATATGGCATTTATTTTCTTTATGGTTTTTTCATAATATTTCTGTGAAAGGAGGGTTGTGTTTACAAATTAATTCCTGTCTTTTTCATTTGCTCCGATTTGGCAGCTGGGACTATATAGTTTAGAGAGTGTAAAATCATGTGGGTATGATGCCAGATCTGCCAAACCCACTCAAGAAATGAAAACCCAAGAAATGAAACCACCCAAGAAATGAAAAGATGTGAGAAAAAATTGTTAAATCAAAATAAGATGATAGAGGTAGAACAGAAGGCTAGGATTTAGTAGAACTATAGATCTAGGCAAGATTATACAAGTGGGCATTAGAGAGGACAATATCAATTGGCCTTGTAGTTTTCTTTAAAAGTTCTGTTTTGTTCTTAAAAATATTGTGATAAAATCACCTTATTGCATAATTATGGGGAAGAAAATACATTTCTGAGCTAAATGCACTCAATAGATTCCTAAAAATCCTGTGCATTATGAGTCTTTGTGAATTGATAAAGGTAATTTCCCTTGAGCTAGAAAGCCAGATAACTTCCATTGTTAAGTATCATATGAGAAGTAATGGCAATTGAAGTTTTTGAAAAAACCTAATAAGGGATTTGCCAAAATTTCTTTCCAGGGCCTTCTATATAAAAATGTAGAATATCAGTAGCTCTTATGTCTTTAAAGACATGGATTCTCGTCCCTACCCTAGATTTACTGAGTCAGGTGAAACTGAAAATATTTTAGCTCCTGAGATTATTCTTATGTACGTTAAAATTGGAAACTACTCACCCAAGAAATACAGTACTTTAACACATGTGTTTACCTTTTTGACTACATTTTCCTACTTAGAATTGAGTCCCAAAAGGCTAAGAGTACAAGAAACCCTAACTCACATATCGATCTTTCACTTACTATTCTATTTTCCATTAAACAAACATCCCTTCAGCACTTACTGTTTACTGATTAAGAATCTGTATTTAGCAATGAATCTTTGACAAAGTAGGAAAGAATATGCAATGGAAAAAAGACAGTCTCTTCAATAAATGGTGCTGAAAAAATTGGATGGCCACAAGCAGAATGAAACTGGGCGATTCTCTTACACCATACAAAAAGGTAAACTCAAAATGGATGAAAAACCTCAATATGAGACAGGAATCCATCAAAATGCCAGAGAAGAACACAGATAGTAACTTCTTTGACCTCGGCCACAGCAACTTCTTGTAAGGCATGTCTCTAAAAGCAAGGGAAAGAAAAACAAAACTATTGGGACTTCATCAAGATAAAAATCTACTACACAACAAAGGAAACAGCCAACAAAACTAAAAGGCAATCTACAGAATGGGAGAAGATATTTGCAAATGACATATCAGATAAAGGGCTGGTATCCAGGATCTATGAAGAAAATTTTCAAACTCAACACCCAAAAAACAAATAATCCAGTCAATAAATGGGCAGAAGACATGAACCATCACTTCTCCAAAGAAGACATATAAATGGCTTACAGACCATGAAAAAATGCTCCACATCACTTGTCATCAGGGAAATAAAAATCAAAACTACAATGAGATACCATCTTACACAAGTTAGAGTGGCTAAAATTAACAAGACAGGGAACAACAAATGTTGGTGAGGATGTGGAAAAAGGGGAACACTTTTACACTGTTGGTGGGAATGCAAGCTGGTACAGCCACTCTGGAAAACAGTATGGAGGTTCCTCAAGATGATAAAAATAGAGCTACCCTATGACCCAGCAATTGCACTACTGGGTATTTACCCCAAAGATACAGATGTATTGAAAAGAAGGAGCACCTACAACCCAATATTCACAGCAGCAATGTCCACAATAGCTAAACTGTGGAAGTAGCTGAGATGTCCTTCAACAGAAGAATGGACAAAGAAGATGCAGTTCATATATACAATGGACTATTACTCAGCCGTCAGAAAGGATGAATCCCTACCATTTACATCAACATGGCTGGAACTGGAGGGTATTATGCCAAGTGAAATAAGTCAATCAGAGAAAGACAATTACCATATGGTTTCACTCATATATGGAATATAATAAAGAGCACAGATGATCAGAGCAGAAGGGAGGAAAAACTGAACGGGAAGAAATCAGAGAGGGAGAAAAGCTATAACAGATCCTTGACTCAGGGAAACAAACTGAGGGTTGGTGACGAGAAGGTAGGTGGGGGGATGGGGTAACTGAGTGATGAGTATTAAGGATGGCATGTAATGTGACAAGCACTGGGTGTTTGTTATATGCAACTAATGAGTCATTGAACACTATGTTAAAAACTAATGATGTGCTACAGGTCAGCTAATTGCATTTAAATAAATAAAAATAAGAATCTATTTAGTACTATTGATATAATGATGGCAAGAATACGATATTTACTTTTGGGTAAGACAAAAACTAATAAAAGATATAGGCACACAAATCATTACATACAACCCACTGTGATATATTTTTCTAATTTTGGACTCATGTTTTAACTAACATACATTTTTTTATCCAATAATATTTGGATAAATAATTGTTGACTTTTAGCTAACCTGTAGCTAAAGCTTCACCTGTAACTTTATCAGGTAGTATACAGTATTTTATATTTATATAATGTTATAAATTATAATTATCCCTGCAATCAAAGAGCTTAAAAGCATACTAAAGTAAACAAAAATTTTTTAAAGAAAATCAATATATCTGTCTTTATGTGTGCCTTTCTTTGTACATAATTATTGCTTTAATTGAACAGCATACTCAAATATCTGAAACATATCTGCAATTTTTTCATCCTAACACTTTACCTAAACACAGACAATTCCTTTAAATAATAAATCCCTTAGTTGTTCATATTTATGGAAATGCTAATTCTTTGATGGTAGCTATCTAGATGTTTCTTCTTGATTTTCAGACAGAAATCAAAGAAGATAAGCACAATAATTATGTTTTGACCAACTGGAAAGTGAGCACCTTACAATGAAAGGATGAGTTACTCATGTTAACATATTCATTTTCTTTGCTTGGCTGCTCTGCTCATTGATTTCTAAGGAGATCAAAATTCTCAATAATTATATTCATATATTAATTAATTCTTTCTACAAAGACTTATTAAATAATTAGCATGTACTCCTGTAGCTGTTATTAATACTCTCATGCAATTTATATTCTGGCAATAGACAAGAATCAGTAGTAGATATAAGAAATCAACAGGTTAACAGTAAGTGTATTGTATGATGTAGTGAAAGGTAGTAATAACTTTCTGAAGAAAAGTGAAGCCAGACCAAGGATCAGAGAATGATAGGATGGGAGTAGGTTCTTATTTTAGTAATAGATTAAATGGTGAGGTCATGTTAAGAGCTGTGCTATTACCTGGGGGAATATTGTTTCCAGACAAAGGAAATAGCGTGTGCAAAAGTCCTGGGTACAAAACATGCTGGTATGTTTGAATAATGGTAAAAAAGTCATTGAGGTTGAAATATCTGAAAAGGGGGAGCTAGTGATAGAAAGCAAAATCAGAGACTACCTAAGGCCAAGTTATATTAAGTGTTTGTAAGCAAATAGTCAGCAGCTTAATTTTTATTCCAAGGTATCAAAGTCTGTTAGACAATTAAATGTAGATAGTTCAGAATCTTTTCTGCAGAATTTTATACCAAATGCTATTAGCTAGGCTGACTGATGTAGAGACTGTAAAAAGTATAAATTTATTTTGTTCATTCATTTGAACTGCTCAAGGTGTTTCTAGTTGTGTATATTAACTGATACCATGAGGGAAGATGTGTATTGTCATTCAGATGCTCAGACTTAGGAAGACTATGCCATCTTCAAAACATATCTTCTGAAGTTGCTAGATTATTTTCATCTAGTTCGCAATAGAAGACAGAGGACCTCATACAGAGGTCTTTTTCATGAACCAGGCCTGGAATGGGCAAATAACACTGCTTTCACAGTCCACAGCCAGAACTTATTCCCATAGCCATACCCAAATTGATAAGAAACAGTCTGGCTATGTGTGGTAATGGAGAAAAAAACACATTTTAAAAAAAAGTTTCTGCCACATCAGTATTTCTTATTTTTATAACATCTCATCATGAACACTATTTTCTGAAAATCGAGCAATATTTTGTTGAATATCAAAACTGTCCTAAACTGGATGAGCTATAACTGTATCCAGTAAAATCCACTAATTTTAAGTGTATAGTAGGGAAAGTTTTGAGAAATGTGTGTACACCCACATAATTACCATTTCAAAGAACATTTCTCTTACCCTCAAATTTTCCTCATGGTGTTTTGCAGCTACTCATCACCATCCCCAACTGAGATAATCATCTGGTTTCTTTACTTAATTCAGTTATTTTTAGAATTTCACATAAATATTATCATGCAGTATGTACTCTTTTGTATCTGACTCTTTTCAGCATAATATCTTTGAGATCATCCAAGTTGTTTCAGGTTTCACTAATTTGTTCTTTTATCACTGAGTGGTATCCCACTGTATACCCAGAGCCATTCAGCTATTCTATTGAGGGACACCTGATTATTTTATTTTTTCTTACTATTATGAATTGTGCTACATAAAACTTCATGTGTAAGATTTTATATAGACATATATTTTAACTCTTATTGGGTAAATATCTGGGTTTGTCCATGTGAAATAGTTGGGTAATATTACTCTTTCCAACATTTGATATTGGCACATTTTTTGTTTGTTTGGTTCTTAATTTTAGGTATTCTAGAGAATATGCAATCATATCACTGTGGTTTTAAATTGTATTTCCTTGATGGCTAAAGATATTTTATTAATGTTCCTCATATCAATCAATTATCTAGGTTTCTATATTAGATGTTTCTTATTTCCTAATACAACTATTCAGTGTTATAAATTTCCCTCTGAGTACTTCTTTGATTATAACACATAAATTATGATATATTATTATGTTTTTATTTTCCTTTTTCAAATATCTTATTGCTTATATCATATATTTTTAAAGATTTTGTTTATTTATTTGACAGGCAGAGATCACAAGTAGGCAGAGAAGCAGGCAGAGAGAGAGAGGAAGGGAAACAGGCTCCCCACTGAGCAGAGAGCCCAATCTGGGGCTCAATCCCAGGACCCCGGGATCATGACCTGAGCTGAAGGCAGAGGCTTTAACCCACTGAGCCACCCAGGTGCCCCTCTTATATCATATTTTATACTGTGACCTACATTCTACCTTGTGTGTGTGTGTGTATATATATATATATATATATGAACTGATATATATATATGTGTGTATATATATATACACACATATATATATAAATGAACTGATCATCTCAGTATATAGATAGGCAGATAGATTCTGATGAATTTATCATTTAGTTCAGCTATTTTAATTTCTTTATTTGAAGATGCTGGATATAACCTGTTCTGTTGGTGTTATTACCTACTAAGGATTACTAGCACACTATGACAGGATGGAATAGTGAAGAAAAAGAAAGCCTTGGACATGGAGTAAAATGTCCAAGTTCACAGGTTTTATTTACATTCTATCAATTGAAAAACGCAAATTTATAATATTGAAAGCAAACAAACAAACAAACTACAAAATGTTATTTCCTTCTTGTTCATGCTACCCCTCATCGCAACTTGGGGAGGGATTTCTGCTCTATGGATAACTCAGGGAATCAAGCTAATAATGAAGCCACCTCATACCACCAAAGGGGAAGGAGAGTTCTGGGGGATGGATATTAACTATTTCTACAATGGCGAATACCGGAAATACTTTGGAAAAAGCACTAATGATTGTCATATTCATGCACTAGTTACCTCTTACTAGCAACTCTAGCAAAAGCAATTTGATTTTACTTTACTTTTTGCAAATATTAGAAAATGTCTCCAAGAATGGGTTTCTAAATATGTGAGATACATCAACTCCTCTGTGGCTTTATCACATATTCCAAGAGCCAGGAATATATCTAATTACTTATATTTTCATTATTGGCTTCATATTATGAGGTTATGTAATTATGCTTCATCATTTTTGATTTTGTAATTTTTAGGAGACATCTTCTAGAAAAGATAATTCAGAAATGTTTATGAATTGAGAAGTGATTGCATTTCTTTGTACAAATCTATCAAGAATAAAAAATTCCCTAATTTGGTTAGTTTCTTCCTTAGCAAGGAGGAAAGATTAGAAAATCACAAATTATATGCAGTGCAACTAAATTTCTATTACTAAAACTGTCAGTAAGAAATTGAGATTTCCCCCTTTATAAATAATTACTTTCTAATCAGAAATAAAGCTGGATTATGCTTATTGAACTACTTGTTATGATTTCATTCATCATCTGTTGAATTGGCCAGACGTGACAGAACTGATCTTTAGAATTAACCATTTGCCACAGATATGCCAAAAGAGAAAGACTGAAAAATTTGATGAGTCATATTTGAAATATCAAAGTAATCTGGTTTGACTTTGCTACTGACATTATTTGAGTTCAGATGAGCTAAATTCCCACTGAATTTAGTGAAAATAACACAACAGCTTACCAAAGTACTTTAAAATTAATAAAAACCATAAGATATTTGCATAGACATAATGTTAGTTGCCAAGTAAAATGTTTAAAAATTATTAACTTGTAGTATTTATTCATTAACTTCCAATGATTAGCAATTGTTTATATACATGCTCAGTTTGATGTTTTCTGTACATGCTGAAAGCTAAAGGTAAAAGATGGGTATCATTTTGTCCAATTTTAATTAGTTCTTAACGTTTAAAAATAAATTTTATTTTATATTGCTAGAGATAAAAGCAATTAAAATTGTGGTTTAGCTTTGCAAAGAGACAAATGGAACAAAGTGGCTCTGAAAAGAATAATTCAACTTCACATCAAAATACTATCTTATCTTGCTAAAGGATTATTTTCAATTATTTGGGCAAATTTTGACTCTAAATCTCAACTGTGTCAATATGTTTTCTAACCAAATTACATCAAAATAGTCCCCCCCCCATTACAGGCTTCTTTGTTATGCCTATGAAATTGCTTTAGTTGCTGGGAAGGGGGGGGAGTTCATTTTTCACTGTTAATAAAATGTTAGTAATTAAAAAATGAACAACAATATTACATTATGAATAATATATGTAAATATACAAAGGTTTGTGAGTTTTATAGGCAATGAAATAATGAATTTGGTATCATTTTTTCTGTAAAATGTTATTTTTTTTTAAAAATCATTGACTTTTCCCCATTTCTCCTTTTAAGTATAAGCTATAAATTATATATAAGAAATTACAAAACAACGGACACTTTCCCTATTCTTATTTTTTTTTTAATATTTATCATTCATTTAAGAGAGGGTGAAATAGAGTGCACATGCCTGTAGTATGAATGAGGAAAGGAAGAGAGAGAGAGGGAGAGGAGAGAGAGAATCTCAAGGAGACTCCCTGCTGAGCATGGAGCCTGCCTGGGGGCTTGAATCCCAGACCAGGAGCTCATGACCTCAGGGAAGTCAACAGCTGGGCACAAGGCGTGAGCCACCCACCAAGTGGCTTTGCTTTGTTTTGTTTTGTTTTTTTTAAAGATTTTAGTTATTTATTCGACAGACAGAGATCACAAGTAGGCAGAGAGGCAGGCATAGAGAGAGTGCTCCTGCTGAGCAGAGAGCCCGATGTGGGGCTCTATCTCAGGACCCTGGGATCATGACCTGAGCCGAAGGCAGAGGCTTTAACCCACTGAGCCACCCAGGCGCCCCTGCTATTTTTAATACTTATTTAATGAAGCTCTATTTTTAATTTCCTAAGGAATCTCCACACTGTTTTCCAAAGTGGCTGCACCAACCTGCATTCCCACCAAGAGTGTAAGAGGGTTCCCCTTTCTCCACATCCTTTTCAGCACATGTTGTTTACTGTCTTGTTAATTTTGGCCATTCTAACTGGTGTAAGGTGGTATCTCAATGTGGTTTTGATTTGAATCTCTCTGATTGCTAATGATGATGAACATTTTTTCATGTATCTCTTAACCATTTGTAAGTCTTCTTTGGAGAAGTGTCTGTTCATGTCATCTGCTATTTAATGAAAATGTTAATTATCATTTAGTGGTATAAATGTAAAGAAAACACCCATGAAGCAGCTCAAATAAAAGTTGTTCTAGGAATGTCAGAAGAAAGCCATTATTTCTCTGTTCACAGAACTAATTGCTGGTTAGCTTAAGAAGGCTGGATGAGTGTGGTGGTACCTAGGCAACCAGCTCTGCTAGTATTAGCATCTGACCTCTAGAGAAAACACAGCAGATCCCCGACATGAGCAAATATTAGCAATGATATTATAAAGATTTCTTCAAGTAAATTTTGTTTGTAGACACTGTGGCACAGATACATTACATCTACATTTCAAATGAGCCCATTCTTCATTGTGTAGATTAATTGGAGCTGAAAGTTTCCAGATGATTATAATTAATATCGTTCCACCTATTTTTTTTTAATTGAGTAATAACATCTATTCATTTTAAGAATGTTATTTGGTAAGGTAATACCAGCAAATGTACTTTCTATATCCAATGGTAAATAAAACTTAGATTATAACTATAAAATATTTGTCTGTAAGCTATAAATTGCATCTCCTTAAATAAGTACTAATTCATTCAAATAGAACATGTTTTAATTAATAATACTTCAGTTTATACAATTATTCAAAAGACATGCATAAGTGTCTATTATATGCCAGTCAATTAAAATTGGTAGTTATGAAGATGAATTAACAAATCAATATGTTCTATCAAAGTAATATACCTCATCAAAGAAGTGCAGCATGTAAGCAGAGGCAACATGACATTATAGGATATAATATGGAGCAAAATAGTATAATGGGTTATTTCCTATAGAGGTAAGTGGTAGCACCCAAAGTTTAATAGTCATGGCTTTGTAAAAATCAAATATTTAAGGATGAATATCTGATTTCTAAAACATTATTTTCAAATGTTTTTGAACATGAGCCTGAGTTGTAAGTACAGCATACATTGCAAAGCAGGATACGTGCAGAGACACACGCGTATGTACACATGAACACACATTCACCATAAGTACTGAACCTAAAGACTCATGAAATAATACTATTCTTACTGCATTTGATACACTTAGATTTTCAATTCTGTACTACTGAATTTTTAACCCTAAATTAATTCTACAACCCCACTAATGGATCATGATCCACTATCTTAGTATCAAAAACAGTGCCTTAGAGGTAATCATATTGGTAACTTGTAGTAGCAGAGAGACTCTAAGTATTGGAATTGCAGGAATAAGAAAACAGATTTTATGTTTCATTGGAAAGGTGAAATGAAGGGAAAAATATAGTCAGAAAAGGAGGTATGGTGGGTGTTTGTGGGTTTTTGTGTGTGTGTTCTCCCTTATCTCTCCGTTCTTTATGGTTTCTTGGCAGATTCTTTAAATTAGTAAATTCTGTAAGTCTCATTTTAGCCTCACTTTAGCCTCACTTTAGTCAGAGGAGATATAAATCCAGTTGAGTCTATTAATAATATAGTCCAGTGGAAAAAGGATAATCACTTAAAGTTATATACACAGTTAAATATTACTGGAAGAATAAGAACTATATATATTTAGGTTAGCCTTTTTAAGTTCTGGATCTTATCACTTCAAAACACATTTAGGAAATAGTTGTGGTAAACATGGGATTTTAAAAATCAATTCCTAGATAATCTGAAGGAATCACTTTAAGATTAGTAACAGTCAATGAGAAGGTGTTAATTAAATAATCAAAATATTGTACCTATTAATACATTTTCCTAGAACTGTGTCTTGGAAACATTAATTCCAGGTTATAGTTACAAGATAAATTCTCTAGAATTTATCCTTATCTAACTATCCATAAAATACTGACAAATGATGAAATAATCTCTGTCCACTTAATCTCAAGAGATTTTATAATGTTGTCTCTAGTTCTGTTGTTTAAATTTTCAGAAATACTTTTTTCAATCATTGGGCACCTACAAGAGGCAGAAGTCATAATGATGTCAAATTTAGTTCAGATATATAAACAACCCACATATATCCTGTACAAAGATATAAACACCAGGACATGATATATTTGTATCATTGAACATTAAATTAAATGAAGGAAATAAGAAATTTTTATTACATGAATTTGGTTGCTTCACCAAATAAAAGTGGTCAACTTTGTCCCTGCTCACTTTCTTTCCTTTTTTCCTTCCTTGTACTATGACAAGAACCACAGATATAAGGCTTTACCTTTTCCAAGCCCAAGTTTCTTGAAAATACAGAATATAGCTGGCAGAACTACTTCAAATATGTATCACCATCCTAATACATTTGGAAGGAGACATTTGGTCTCTTGAAATCTCATTTCAAGGAACATGCCCTCGAGCAGTGCAAAGCAGAGAAGCCACATGCAAGAGATGATATGATTTGACAGAAGTTGCAAATCTTGCTGTACCAGCCCAGGCTTCTCTTCCCATCACTGTGCATCAGGGCTTTATGGGAAAGGAACAAGTGCCAAATGAACATATTATTTGCTCTCAGCCACCTGGTGTGATAACTTATCCTGACCGCACCATAGCCTTTAGACCAATTGAGAAGGCATTTACTTAGTTTTGAGCTTTCAGTGTGTCACTGGGGACCAATGTGATTTAATATATAGCCACTCATCAGTCAATGATGTCTGCCATGAGAGTTATTCCATTCTTCTTATTCCATGCCTAAACTGATAACATTATCTATACCTTGATTGATTATCTACAGACACAGAATGCTATAAGCTTCCTCTCTAGTGACTTAAATTGACACCTTCTTCTTTCAAATTTTCCCATTGTGTCCTTTGAAACTCCAGTCATTCTATGATTGATAAATTCTCTACCTCCTGTCCTTAGCTGCCAATATATTCTCCTTTGAGAATATCCATATCCTACAGCTTACCCATTATCTCACTCCTAACCCTGGTGCAGCTTCCAGAAAAATGGCCTTTCCTTTAATAAAACCCTGATTTGAGGCTTATTCCACTGATTTTTACTACTTTCTACTCTTTCTGTATTCCTCCAACCATTTACTCTATCAACTCTTATTTTCTTCCTAATCAGTACTGTTTTCTGTCAAAGCTTACCTCTCTTAAAGTCCAGACCCCATCAACTGTTTATTCTCTTTTGGTTAAGTACCACATCCCACTCTCTTTTTTCTTACATAGTCCTGGATCAAAAACAACTATGTAGAAGTATAAATCCTGGTTATGTGCTTCTACTAGTTTGCTAGAAAGGGAAAAGCAAAACAAAACAAAACAAAAACCCTCAACAAGTAAGTCTTTTTACCATAATAAATTAGTCTTTGATATTACTTCTGAATCCTACAACATCTTACTCCTCTGTTAAGTCAGGGAATCTTTGCAATGATTTCCCTCTAAGCATTTAATATCTACTCAAATTTGTTGTCAAAAGGAAATGTTTTCCTTTTAACAGACATGTATAGCTGAGAAATGGCATAGGTTTCCTTTTTTAGCAATAATCGTGCCTTGGATAACCCTCATAGGCTACCATACAACCACTGCGCAAAGGTAGGTTTCCTTTTTTTTTTAAGAGAATCTTAATTCTTTAATTTGGTTAGGCTTTTTAATGATAGTCCTGTTTGTGCGTTAAATGTGATGGTAGCTTCTTGTTTATTTTTTAAAGATTTTTTTTTTTAATTTAATTGACAGAGTACAAGCAGGAGGAGCAGCAGAGAGATAGGGAGAAGCAGGTTCCCTGCTGAAGAAGGAGTCCAACATGGGGCTTGATCCCAGGACTCTGGGAAGGCAGATGCTTAACACTTAACTGACAGAGCCACCCAGGCGCCCCGAGCTTCTTGTTTAGAAATAAAGTATTTTATACACCACTTGCGAATAAAAATTTAAAAATTACATGAGAATAAATGTTGATCTAAGCACTTCCTTTAAGCTCTTACTATCAAGAGCAAAAGATGAAAAAATATCTCTTGATAATTGTGAAGAAATGACAACTAAAGTGAAAATAGATTGAGCTCAGGGTATGACAAGAATTCTGAGTTTGGTAACAAATACTCTGCTGTAACCTCCACAGTGTTTTTAAAGATTTTATTTATTTATTTGAAAGACAGAAATTACAAGTAGGCGGAGAGGCAGGCAGAGAGAGAGAGGAGGAAGCAGGCTCCCTGCTGAGCAGAAAGCCCGATGCGGGGCTCAATCCCAGGACCCTGGGATCATGACCTGAGCCGAAGGCAGAGGCTTTAACCCACTGAGCCACCCAGGTGCCCCTCCACAGTGTTTTTATAGACATTTTAGGAATCTTTGGTTTTTATCACTAGCATTTTTGCTTTAAATTAAGGTTGAACATTTGGGGCACCTGAGTGGCTTAGTTAGTTGAGCGTCTGACTCTTGGTTTCAGCTCAGGTTGTGATTTCACAGTCCTGGGATGAGCCCTATGTGGGGCTTCACACTCAGCATAGAGTCTGCTTGTCCCTCTCTGTCTGCTCCTTGACTCATTCCCATTGGTCTCCTCATACAGGGATTAGATAATTTGAGTTTCCAGGAGGTAACATCCTGGCTATTTATCTGAGTGTTGCTGAAGTACATTTGATATACAGAGAAACATTTTTGCCTGTGAAATAATTGATTTCTTTTTTCTTAAGATTTTATTTACATGAGAGAGAGAGAATGACAGAGCATGAGAGAGGAGAGAGTCAGAGGAAGAAGCAGACTCCTTGTTGAGCAGGGCGCTGGATGCAGGACTTAATCCTGGGACTCCAGGATCATGACCTAAGCCGAAGGCAGTCACTTAACCAACTGAGCCACCCAGGTGCCTGAAATAATTGATTTCTAATTGAATTCAGCAAGACAGGGATCTTTGAGTTTGTGGTCCTCTACTTTTAAGGGTGGATGTTACACAGCATGAAGCTAAAAAGGCTAATTCATGAACAACCATTTAGGGATATAAAAACCCTTCCTTAATTAAAGCATAAATATATCCATGACAATTTGCTAAAACTTACATTTTCTTCAATGTCTTTTAAAATAGATAGACTGGTAAACTGTGGGAAAAATACAATAAGAATGTAATGGGGTAAAAATTATTTATACCAATTAGAAAAGCTAGGAAGGATAGATATACTAAAATTAGATACTCATAATTTATAGTTTCATAAACATTGCTATCAAATATAAAGTTTAGCTAATAAAAAGAGCATAAGAAAAAATAATAGCAATAATCATAGTAAAAAAGGTGAATTATATACGTAAATACTAAAAGAATAAAAAGACAAATATTTTGACATAATCTATAATGAATATGAAAAATTTAATTAAGTGGATATATTTTAAAAATAGTTAAAAGGAAGATACTAAATGTATACCAATAGTCTATAATTCTGTGGCTTACATGAAGTTTAACTCCACCCTCCCCAACTATACTGGACATTAACTGGAGCTGTCCTCCAGGTTTTCTGGCTACAACAACCTGAAAGAAATAGCATTGGATTAAGGGGAGGGTATAAAGTGAACAAGCTCCAGTTTGTATTGAATGAAGGTATTCTGGAAGCTATACGGAGTGGAAAAGTGTTTTTAATTTATTTTTTAAGGAATTTTAAATAAATGATTTCTCTAATGTTGAAGAGACTATTAATACTTTCCAATCAGTAAAAAATGGTTCCATTTACCAACCCTGACATTTAAGTAACTCTTAGCAACAAAATATACACATAAACAAACAACAGTAACAACACAAAAACAAACTTTCAATGTGCTCATAACAAAAGAACATGGTGCTGAGGGGAATGAGGAAGCCAACTGACAGAATAAACTCTTATTGTAGACTATATGGAAAATAAGTAACAAAAAGGAATCAGCTCTTTTTCTTTCACATGGGGGAACTCTCTTTAAGACTGTATCAACATGGAGGGGACTGGAAGAGATTATGCTGAGTGAAATAAGTCAAGTAGAGAGAGTCAATTACATGGTTTTACTTACTTGTAGAGAATAAGGAATAACACGGAGAACATTGGGAGATGGAGAGGAGGAGTGAGTTCGGGGAAAGTGGAAGGAGAGACAAACCACAAGAGACTGTGGACTCTGAGAAACAAACTGAGGGTTTTGGGGGGGGTGGGGAATTGGATGAGCCCAGTGGTGGATATTATAGAGGGCACGTATTGCATGGAGCACTGGGGGTAGTGCATAAACAATAAATTTTGTAACACTGGGGGAAAAAAAAGACTAATCTTTGGCAAAATCTCATCCAAAATGGCTTTTCATCCTTTAATCTACACAAAGGATCATTGTATGTTTCCATAGTCACTTTCTAATACAGCAGTAATTATTGTATTGCAACCCTTAATAATTCTCTCTCTTTTTTTTTTTAGTAGACTAAAAGAACCTTCAAGACAAAAAATATGTCCTTTAATTTTCTACAATGTATCTGTTGCAGTACTTTGACAGTAGATCATGGATAAACACTTAATGTAGTGCATGAATCAGTGACCAAGATAGAGAAAGCTCTCAAAATAATATGTTTTCAACTGAATTGACCACATCTATCCAACGGAAAATTAGAATGAACTCTTATTTCTCTTCACCTCTGTTAAACATGAGGTCCTATATTCTATTGCTCCTCTTGTTGGTATTTTCTCTTAGCATCAATATTCATTCCATTCCCATTTTATTACACTGCATGCCATGTCACTAATGACCATGGTTTTATTTATATTACTAAAAAGAAACATTGTTTTAAAATGTATAGGACATACTTTTTTACAAATATATTTTTAATTTTTTGTAATTTTACTTTATTTTTTTCAATGTTCCAAGATTCATTGTTTATGCACCCCACCCAGTACTTGATACAATACATGCCCTCCATATTACGCACCACCAGGCTCACCCAACCCCGCCCCAAATCCTGTTTCTTAGAGTCCACAGTCTCTCATGGTTTGTCTCATCCTCTGATTTCCCCCAACTCACTTCTCCTCTCCATCTCCCAGTGCCCTCCATGTTAATTCTTATGCTCCACAGGTAAGTGAAACCGTATAATAATTGACTCTCTCTGCTTGACTTATTTCATTCAGCACAATCTCTTCCAGTTCCGTTTATGTTGATACAAAAGTTGGGTATTTATCCTTTCTGACGGAGGCATAATTCTCCTTTGTATATATGGACCATATCTTCTTTTTCCATTCGTCTTTTGAAGGGCATCGGGGTTCTTTCCACAGTTTAGTGACTGTGGCCATTGCTGCTATGAACATTGGGGCACATATGACCCTTCTTTTCACTGCATCTGTATCTTTGGGGTAATGTAATTGCAGGTAAGTAATGCAATTGCAGGGTCTTAGGGTAGCTCCATTTATAATTTCTTAAGGAATCTCCACACTGTTTTCCAAAGTGGCTGTATCAACTTGCATTCCCACCAACAGTGTAAGAGGGTTCCCCTTTCTCCACATCTTCTCCAACACTTGTTTACTATCTTGTTGATTTTGGCCATTCTAACTGGTGTAAGGTGGTATCTCAATGTGGTTTTGATTTGAATCTCCCTGATGGCTAATGATGAATATTTTTTTCATGTGTCTGCTAGCCATTTGTATGTCTTCTTTGTAGAAGTGTCTGTTCATGTCTTCTGCCTATTTTTTGACATGATTATCTATTTTTTTTGTGTGTTGAGTTTGAGAGTTCTGTATAGATCTTGGATATCAGCCCTTTGTCTGTAGTGTCATTTGCGAATATCTTCTCCCATTCCATGGGTTGACTCTGTTCTGTTGACGTTTCTTTTGCTGTGCAGAAGCTTTTACTATAGCACCAATAACTGTAAGATACCTGGGAATGAACCTAACCAAAGAGGTAAAGGCTCTGTACTCAAGGAACTACAGAACACTCATGAAAGAAACTGAAGAAGACACAAAAAGGTGGAAGACCATTCCATGCTCATGGATGAGAAGAATAAACATTGTTAAAATGTCTATACTGCCTAGAGCCATATATACTTTCAATGCCATCCTGATCAAAATTCCACCGGTATTTTTCAAAGTGCTGGAACAAACAATCCTGAAATTTATATGGAACCAGAAAAGACCTCGAATTGCCAAGTAAATGTTGAAAAAGAAAAACAAAACTGGGGGCATCATGTTGCCTGATTTCAAGCTTTCCTACAAACAAAAGCTGTGATCACCAAGACAGCATGGTACTGACACAAAAACACACACACAGACCAGTGGAACAGAGTAGAGAGCTCAGATATGGACCCTCAACTCTATGGCCAAATAATCTTGGCACAGCAGGAAAAAATATCCAGTGGAAAAAAAGAGAGTCTCTTCAATAAACGATGCTGGGAAAATTGGACAGCTATCTATAGAAGAATGAAACTCAACCATTCTCTTACACCATAAACAAAGATAAACTCTAAATGGATAAAAGACCTCAATGTGAAGCAGGAATCTATCAAAATCCTAGAGGAGAACATAGGCAGTAATCTCTTCAACATCAGCCACATCAACTTCTTTCAAGACATGTCTCCAAAGGCAAAGGAAACAAAAACAAAAATGAACTTTGGGGACTTCGTCAAGATCAGGACATACTTTTAAAAAAACCTCCTGCACAATGTTGTTAGTGTCATTCTCAATTGGTTTAAAACTTGGTCAGTGAAAAAAGGAGTGGACCCCTCGAAAGTGTCAATATTTTGGGGACTGAGTAGAACTTGGGAAACAAAATACGGGCAATAATTAAAAATAATAATAACAACAATAATAATAATAAGGCTTAGTGTCCAAAACACAGAGCTTTAAAATTTAAAGACACTGTAATAAACATGGACTACGAAGTTTTGATGCCTAGTTGTGTGATAGGCTTTGAATGTCAAAGATTGAGAAATAGTGGAGTGCCTGGGTGGCACAGTCAGTTAAGCATCAGACTCCTGGTTTAGGTTCAGGCTGTGAGACTGATTGGCATCCAGCTCCATGCTCAGCATGGAGTCTAAGATTCTCTTCTCCCTCTGCTTCTCTCTCTCTTGGGAAAAAAAAAAAAAAAAAATATATATATATATATACATATATAAATATATTTTTAAATTGAGAAATAGGGAGCAGGTTTACATTTTATTTCAGATAGATATCTGGCCTTGGAATGTCTACTAGATCTTGTAGGTTCTTACTCCACAGACCGGGGCTAACATACTGAGAAGTCAGGGCGCCTGGGTGGCTCAGTGGATTAAGCCTCTGTCTACGGCTCAGGCCATGATCTCAGAGTCCTGGGATTAAGTCCCGCATTGGGCTCTCTGCTCAGCGGGGAGCCTGCTTCCTCCTCTCTCTCTGCCTGCCTCTCTGCCTACTTGTGATCTTTCTCTGTCAAATAAATAAATAAAATCTTAACAAAAATGACAAGTCAGAAGGTTTCAGCATGTTGAACCTAACAATCAAAAGCCTTCCTACAAATCTATCAAGAGGAAGGATGCTAGACATCAGCATTAAGGACTTGAGCTTAGGTAAAAACATCAAAAGAATTAAGAATAATAATTATGTGACAATATCATTATTGTCTATAATATTCTTTTATATAAATTTTTTTTACTGTTTTTGAATAAAAAGAGTAACTATAAAGCTAACGTCACCTCTATGACAAAGTTATGCTTACATACAACTCCTTTTTTGTGTTTGAAAGCATTGTTCAGTTTAAGATAGGATTTTCTTAACTGTTTATGAGTCACAAATTTGTGATTTAAATCATGAATTTTAAACAATAATAAAATAAGTTAACATCCAATGAGACATTTCCTGGTGATAGTGAGACGTTAGAAGCAAGTTAGATAGCAAAGAAAAGTCACATTTTAACGTAAACTGTTTAGGAAAATCTATATTCTAGATACTGTATTTTCTGGCAATCAAAGGATGACTATACTTGAAACAACACTCAAAGAATAGTTTAAGTTTAGATGTGTTTATATTTGGTAATAAACAGAGATTCCTATAAACCTGACTTGATTAAATGGTTGTAAAAATAATTTCCTATGAAATCAGTCATTTCATTTTTAATCACTGTCTGTAAGCTCATTCTGGAGAAAATATTTGAGTATCTATCATCATTTCTTAGTCATTACTTAGAAAATAAATGTAGCTCATGGATTTTAGTGCTTTCCAGAAAATGCAATTTTAAAGCACATAAAAAAGCTCATGGCTTTAAGAAATAAAAGGTTTTGTATAACTATTTACCAAAGAATACAAGCTATTACTTTGTAAAATCAAATGAATTCTCATGTAAGATTTTGTATCCTTAATTCTGATTTTAAAAAAAAAATCTGTCTTTAAAATATTACAGTACATTTTGGCTGAGGTAAAATTTCAAATCTCAAAGGTATACTTTTTTTCACATTACTTTTTTATTTATTCAATCACCATGACTACTCACATTCAACTCTTCGCACCTGCAGGTGAATCAAAGCCAACTTCTAAGATGTTTTGGCATCTTACTTCTTCATAGGGGAAAAGAGAAAGTCAAACTCTGGTTTTTGCTGACCTTAAATTATAGTGTACATGAAAAGCAGCAGATACATATTATTTTTTTCCCTTGGTCTGTTTTAATCTCAGTGACTCTTGTCTTCATAAGAACCTACTTATAAGATGAGTTGGATATACAATAAAGGGAAATAATTTTGCTGGTGCTTCAGGACCCATTGGCTGATCTAACTGTAATAAATGGTGACATATCTTTTATGATTACTTATAGTAGATGACTGAATAATGCCTTCATCATATATTCCTGAACTGTTTAAGTAATCATGTCTGCTGTTGTAAGCTTTATCTGAGACTAATGGACTGCAATGTGAGTTATGAGTCCTCAAATGAAGCTCTTAGTATAATGTGATACTTAACTTTCTTGCCACAAAGGTTACATGATATGTGAACATCATGAAAATATGTGTGCATGAACATAAGACTATTGACTGATAATTTTTGTTTTTTTTCTGCATAAGTAATGAAAAAGTACTTCATGTATTAACAACTAAGTTTATGTGTTACCATCCACAAAAGAAAACATTTTTTTAGAAAATATATGTAGTTTAATTGATTAGATGAGATTAGAAGCTTATAATTGTTGGTATAAATTTATAATTACATGCATATTTATTTATCCAAGTCCTGAACTATTACTCATTCTTTTGCATCCTTTTTAGGTACCTGAAAAATGGGATTTTTTTGTTAAATTTCCAATACTATTTTGTTAAAAACAGATTTATTAGCAATAATAGCATTAAAACAGTATAAAACAGTAACAGATTAATAGCAATAAAACAGTATGATTTGAAGCTACAGTATCTTAGGGGACTTGATTTTTCTTTTTATCAACTATTAAAGCAAGTTAATGTGTAAGGGAATTTGTTTCTAGTAACTATATAGCAAAATGAAGTTAAACGGATAATAAATTTCACTTTCATTAGATATAGTCACTCTGAGTGAAATTTATACTGTTTGATGTCTGGACACTTAGATGACCTTATAGAAAACCTTTGTAGACATTCTGTTGTAACTAACTGTAAAATTCAAAGACCACAGATAACAAATCACAGTGGGGGTGGAAGAAGATGTGCTAATTGGAATAGCTGAATATATTATGTTATTCTAAAAACAGGAAAACAAAGCAAAAGACCCCTACATATTTCTTACATAAAGGGCTGCAGTTGAAGAGGGTATAGGGATAGTCTCCTTAAAAAAAAAAAAAAAAAGGAAAAATATAATAAGAGTAATCACTGGAAAAGCCATAGCTTTTCTGAATTCTGTATGTTTTAGGAGATGCAGTCAGGAAGATACTAATAGAGACATAATAAATTGTTTTTGAGAGTGGCTTCCTATATAAAATTGATCATCATAAGAAAATACCACTTCTGGAGGCACTTGGGTACTTGTTAAGCATCTCCCTTCGGCTAGGTCATGATCTTGGAGTTCTGGGATCAAGCCCCGCATCAGGCTCCTTGCTCGAGGGGAAGTCTGCTTCTCCCTCTCCCATTCCGTCTGCTTGTGTTTTCTCTCTCACTTTGTCCTTCTCTGTCAAATAAATAAAATCTTAAAAAAAAATCACTTCTGAACAAAAACCAGCTGAATAAATGTGTTAGGCAAATGTTGAGGATAAATTTATCTTAATCTAAAAAAAGATGTTTAATTTGCATATTTTATATATTTATTATATTATTATTTCAATTATTTTTAACATAAAAATAGTGCCTAAAATATCTTGCAGAGGAAAGCTATTTATATATTTTCTTCTTGTGAGGCAGGTTGAGGTCTTTTACATGTATTAATCATAGCATGAAAATATCATTTTTCACCATTCTAGGGAGACTATAAAGCATTCTCATATCTATCACTGAAATTGAAAAAAAGATTCCTATGCCAATTAGCTGATTTGTCTTTCATTTAACTTCTCTGATGTTCAAAACTGTGGATTTCACTGAAGACCATAAATAATAAGGAAATTGAAAATACTCATCGACTTTTAAACTTTGAGATTGAACCCATGACAACTGCTAAAATAATTATAAATTTAATGTTTGATTATTTTCATATGGGTAATGTTACCTTATTTAACAATTAGTCATGATTCTTTTGCCTTCATAATAAATTGATTTTATTTTACCTTGAGGTAATTCTCTCTTCTTTAATCCTCCTATAATTCCTGCCTTTTATTAGTATTGCCACTCTGAAGTTTTATGTATTTTTTTATTTACTTGACTGTTAATGACACATATTTGAGTTTTAATGTAATCCCCAAATCTTTGTTTTAGTGTGTTGGTTTAACTCATCGATATTAATTTTGATAAATTATAGGTTGGACCTTATTTCTCTCACCCATTGGGTATTTTTCATGTTTTCATGCCAAATTTGTTTTATCTTTTTTCCTGTCGGCTTTTTCTATATTTCAAAATTTGTACTTTTTACTGAATGTATTTAACATACATATACTATTTTCACTTAAACAAAGACACATATACATATGTGTAAATTTTTCATGCTAATAATTCAAAGCAATAAGATAATGCATTTCCTTCCTTTTTCTACCCCATCATTCATTCAATAGTTGTGACTATAATATATAATTAAGATACATGTCATTACTAATTGCAGCTTATTTTCATCTCCTTTTTATGACTGATGATTCTTACATATGCTTTCATTATCGTGATGGTAGTAACGATTACTTATGATTAAACATAAGTTTTCATAGCTTCATCAATATGTTCTTTCTCTTGCTTTTTTTTTTCACTTTTTAATGGATTTAGAAAAATTCTGGGTAGATCAAATTTTGAATAATTTCCCAGGAGATTTTATGGATGTTTTATTTCCTCCATCTTTATTTATCTGATATTTTATTGTTTTTGATTTTACACAGGGATAATAGTATATTTGGTTAAAGTGCTTAAAGTATTTATTCCTTTAAATTCTATTTACTCAATAATACTTTTTATTGCTTGGAACTAATGTAAAGCTCCCACCCTACTCAACTATGAAAACCTGTTTTTTTTTCTTCTTATATGCTTTAGTCACATTACTTTTTCTTCAAAGTACACTTAAAATATCAGGATATATCTTGACAGAGGTCAAATTTTGTACACTTGTTATTTAGACAGTAAGAGACTAAGGAGAATTTTCTTCTCACTCTGGTTTCTTCTTTTGTTGCTGTGTATTCCATCATACCCTGTTCTCTAATTCTAGAATATTTATCTCTATAAAGCATTCCTTCTTTATTCCGTTTTCCATTATTTATATTTTCTGTAACTGGATCATCATATTCTGATATTATATTGAAGTATTTGGATGTTATTGAAAAAATACATGCATACATGTTTTTAAAAATTTGTCTATAAGCTCTTTCCTTTCTCTCTCCCATCCATTTTGGCAGCTGCTCTTGTTTGGGGCTGTCCCGTACCTAACACAGGAAGATGGTGGCCACAAAGAAGACAAAAAATTCACTGGAGTCGATCAACTCTAGGCTCCAGCTCATTATGAAAAGTGGAAAGTACGTGCTGGGGTACAAGCAGACTCTGAAAATGATCAGACATGGCAAAGCAAACCTGGTCATCATCTCCAACAACTGCTCGGCCTTGAGGAAATCTGAAATAGAATACTACACCATGTTGGCCAAAACTGGTGTCCATCACTACAGTGGCAACAATATTGAATTGGGCACAGCATGTGGGAAATACTACAGAGTGTGCACGCTGGCTATCATTGATCCAGGTGATTCTGATATCATAAGAAGCATGCCAAAATAGACTGGTGAAAAGTAAATCACACAAAATTTTTATTTAATAAAACTGGTCACAGCTTGTTTTAAACACACACACACACACACACACACAATTTGTCTATATGATCATTCTTGACAGAAAACTTTGAACAACTCTTCAGAGTTGATAAAATGCTTGGATCTGGCAACTATACAAAGGAGCAACGCAGATGCAGTGGATGAAAGTGTTGTCACCAGAGTCAGGCAGCCGAGGAGACTGTGCCATCTTTTACCAGATACATGACCTCAGACAAGTAACTTAAATTTTTTTGTTCAATCTCTATTTATTGATCTATAAATGGAGATAATAGACCTGCCTACCAAGTGGATAAAAATAGCTCAGGGTAATTTTTTTAGAGACCCTCTAAAGAAGAGTATTACATATCGGAAAATACTACTTGCTAGATTTATTTTTCTCTGAATTTTTAAATTATTTTTCTCTGAAGGACTTTTCTCCTGTCTAAAAGTGCTACCACTAAAAGAAAAGAGGGGGTGAGAAGCCCTCCTTATTTAATCCAGGATGAAATCTGCTTTAAATTCCTTTATAATTACATTTATTTCAACTTTTTAAAAATCATATAAGCACAAAGAAATGATTAATAAAAACAGAAAGTGTGACTTAAATATGTTTTAGATAAGATGAATAAAATAGTGGCAAAAATTAGTGAGCTTTCCTTCTTAAAATTTTTTTCTAATGCTTTATTTTTTCCTATTATTATGATAAATATACTAGAAAAAGTCAATCTTACTAACGGTGGGTATAATGCAAATCAGACCCTGCAAATATTTTTGTTTTCCTTCTTTCATCTTAGGAAATTATTTCCCAGAATTTTTTTTATAGAGGAGTTTAAGCAGGATTCCTCATCCTAATTTGATGATGATTATCAATCTAAAAAATGCATCAATAAAAAGGTAATATATAATAGTTATAACTATCTAAACTTTGGGTTTTTCAAAGAGCAAAACTCATCACTATACAGCAATAGAGACTTGGGCTTTTGTTCTTGTAGTAAAGAATTGATCTAAACTCCACATCCTTCACTGGATTCGTTCGGTATTTTCTTTGGCACTTAACGTTTTGAAATGTGGCAGAGTAGTTTTAAACTCAGTATCTGATGGAAACTGTTGAGTGCCAAAGGACCCACAATTTAAACTGACAATACTCCCATTAAGGAGGTCAAGAGTTAAAATTTTATAATGTTTTTTTTAAAATAAGACAGATTGACAGAGTACTGACCCATACAAATAGAAATTTGGCATAGAAAAAAGTGAGGCAGACAAGCTGGAAAAGAACCTGAAATACTGATCCTAAAGAAGAGCAAGAAAGGTAGATTACTTTCCGGAAAGCAGAGACTTTAAAATTATTGAGACAATGTTTCCTCCTAACATCCTTTTTTAATTTTTAAATGCTATACTGTTACTGTTATTCTGTCAAATATATTAGAAAAGTCATTGCTGCCATTCTGCAAATATTTTTGCTTTCCATCATCATCTTAGGAAATTACTGTTTGGAATTTTTTTCATAGAGAAGTTTAAACAGGGTTTCTCATCTCAAGTTGATGATTACTATTACTCAAAAAACAAAAGCAAAAACAAAAACAAGCAAAAAAAAAACAAACTCTTGCATCAAGAGAAAAACAATACACAATAGCAATATTGTTATAATAAGCTAGTTGTACATTGTTGTCATTATTGTTGTAAATGCTGCTGTATGACTGTGGTAATAATAGTGAAAGCTAGATTTTCCAAGTTAAAAACTTCTAAGGAAAAGAGAATGGTAAACATAATGGGAGATGAAGTTTACAAGTGATTAGTGTGCAAAGGATGTTCTTTGATAGTTTTGTATTCTGTAACTTTAATCTTCAGCAGAAAAATCGGGGCAGTTGTTAACCTAGTAAAAGGCAAATTTTACATTTATTTTTCATGTTTTGCCTTTCTCTTTTTTCTCCTTCAAAATTGTTTCCCTTTTCCTCATATTTTCTTCAATGATCTATTATTGATATGAGTCTAAGTAATCAATTTAGAATGTTTCTAGATTAAGTTAAGACTTTATTTTAGGAATATGGTATAGAGGATTTGATCAAGGTTATAAAACTGAGTTTAAAATATTAAATGAACTTGCATAAAATTCCAAATTATATAATTTACTAGGAAGTAACATAATATAAAAAAGGGATAATGTTTTACAATACAAAATAACGATTTTATTGCACTGTGATTTTTTTATATTTCCCAATGAGTTTATGTATACTTTTAGGTTAGATAAAATATGATATAGATATAATAGTTTCTCTAATATTTAATTGTTTTCCTTTCTCTATAATTTGGCAATCCAACTCAACTACCTGCTATTTACATGGCTCCTGTGGATAAATTTATTTTATTATAAAAGCATTAAGTTAAATCATACTTTGGGGCACCCGGGTGGCTCAGTGGGTTAAGCCGCTGCCTTCGGCTCAGGTCATGATCTCAGGGTCCTGGGATCGAGTCCCGCATTGGGCTCTCTGCTCAGCAGCAAGCCTGCTTCCCTCTCTCTCTCTCTGCCTGCCTCTCTGTCTACTTGTGATCTCTCTCTCTGTCAAATAAATAAATAAAAAATCTTTAAAAAAAAAGATAAATCATACTTTGATATAGAAAAAAATTCCTAATGTAATTCATAATTGAAAGTAAAATGAAATGACGTGTATGGAGAGAGGATGATGATGTATTTGATATGCCATATTTTCTTAACATGCTGTTTCTATCCTAGTTTTTATATTGCTTTCCTGAATAATCCAAGGTCTCAACATTCTAAAATTACCAAAAATAAGTTATTTCATAAATTAGATGCCTAAAAGATTTTTTTTCAGATTTTCATCTTTAAGGTAGCTATTTTTCTTTAACAATTATAAATAATCTATTTTTAAATTCTGATTTACAACTATTTTAACTCCATTGTTGAAGATGCACTGTCATAGAAATAGCCCATGTAGGAATGTTTCTAAACCCTGGAAAGATTATGTTCTGAACATAAATTAATATGTACTTGAGGTTAAGATTAAACTGCTTCTCTGCAGACCTTGTCTCTCAAGTTGTCATGTTACCTTTCAGTTGTGCTTCTTAAAAATAGAGCCCTTCATTTCTCTATTGCCATATTTCATTTACTGTTATGTGGTCATGAACTGAAACTAAAATATAAAAGGAATAAAACCTCATACTCTTCTTGTTCACTAACAATCCTCCAATACATATTTTATACAAATTATTCCAAGCTGATGAACACCCTCATTATATAGAATTTGATCTGGCAGTTCAAAAGATACTACAGTCACTTCTCTTTAGCTAAGATACTACAGTCATTTCTCTTTAGCTATTTCTTCACATGATAATATGCTAATGGTAAATTTCAGCAGGAAAACCAGTTTTTACATACAGCAGGACAAATCACAGAATCCTCCCAATTGTAACAGCTTGAAAGTTAAAGATGAAATTTATAATTGTTTTGCTTTTGCCCAAAGAAAAACAACAATGTAATCTATTCAGTTATTAAAGTTACTCCTTAAAGCTTGACAAAGGGTTTCCCACCTATATTTTGTGTGTATCTGCTCTAAGCATAGAAGTAATAATCCTTTCATAATATTATTTGATTTTATTCTTCATTTAAATCGAAGATTGATATGGAGTAATCATTAAATATTTTTCCCCATCAGTTTCCTTATCTGTAAAAGCTCATACAGATGTTGTTTATTATCTAATGAAAATGTTAAAGTTGTACATTGTAACTGATGAAACGTTGGAAAATACAAAAAGCAAAATCAAATGATGATAATGACGATGATTTCACAACACAGGGAAAATAATCAGTAACTTTTATACACTTTGCAAAATTTTGAATATAATTGATTATACTGCATGTGTTATTTTCATTCTGTTTTTGTTCATTGAAGATCCTTCCTATCCATTTCATGTTTTCTCTCATTCTAGATCAGAGGAGAATTACTGTGTTACATCTAATACATTTTTTAGTTGTAATATTATGAACCATAATAAGTTATCAGTCAGGTGGTAACAGGGATTGTGAAATTAGATTCTTGCCATTAGAATCTGAACTATATAATTTATTACTGTGTTACCTGGACAACTAATCTAACTCTGCTTAAGGTTTCCTCATCTATTAAAATGTGAAAAGTAGCACTGTCCACTGCATGTTGGTGTTCTGAGGATTAAAGTAAGTAAGTAAGTAAGTCCTTAGCATATAGCAAATACTTAATAGTTCTAGCTCTTTTTCTCTTTCTCCTATGTCAATTACTACTATTGCTACTACTATGGCTATTCTCAGGTGAACTGCTATTGCAAGTACCAATACTAATGACATCTTTTAACACTAAATTTACTACTATATTCTAATGAGCAGAAAGTTAGATTTTCCCAGTATAATAGCCTATAGCGTCATCCATGCTGCTGCAAATGGCAGAATTTCTTTCTGTTTTTTTAAGACTGAATAACATTTTATTGTGTACACATACTAAATTTTCTTTAACCATTTCTCCATTGATGGACATTTATGAGGCTTCTGTGTCTTGGCTGTTGTGAATATTGCTGCAATGAACATGGGGGTACAGATATCTCTGATACCCTGATTTCACTCCTTGGGGTATGTACCCAGAGATGGGATTGCTGGATCATATAGTAGTTTTATTTTTTTATTTCCTAAGGAATCTACACACTGTTTTCCGTACTGGCTATGAATATACATTCCAGCCAACAGTGTACAAAGCTCCCTTTTCTCCACATCCTCGTCAACAATTGTTTTATTTTTTTTAATTTAAAAAAAGTATTTGAGGACAACTATCCTATTTGGTGTAAAGTGATAGGTTATTACAGGATTTGTATTTCCCTGATGATTAGTGATGTTGAATGAGTGCTTTCCATTTACCTATGCCATTTGTATGTCTTTATAGAAATGTCTATTCAAGTATTTTGCCTTTTAAAAGTCACATTACTTGGGAGAATTGCTATTGAGTTCTCTACACATTTTGGACTACATGATACCACTTATATAAGAAATATGAAATAGTCAACTCATAGAAATAGAGAGGAGAATGGCAGTTGTCAGAACCTAGGGGTAGAGAGAAATGGGTGGTATTATTAGTCAAAGGGCACAAAATTTTAGTTATGCAAGATGAATAAGTTCTTTTTTTTTTTTTAAAGATTTTTAAAATTTACTTATTGACAGACAGAGATCACAGAGAGAGAGGAGGAAGCAGGCTCCTTGCTGAGCAGAGAGCCCGATGCGGGGCTCAATCCCAGGACCCTGGGATCATGACCTGAGCCGAAGGCAGAGGCTTAACCCACTGAGCCACCCAGGCACCCCAAAATGAATAAGTTCTAAAGAGCTGCTATAGCACAGTGCCTAGTTACAATAATGTACTGTATACATAGAAGATGGTTAAGAGCACAGATATGATGTTGTGTTCTTATCATAAATTAATAGTGATAATAATGATAGAAATAATAATGATAAAGAGGACAGGAAAAAAAACTTTTGGAAGTAATGGATAGGTTTATGGCACTGATTATGGTGATGATATTTCACAGATGTATACTTATCTTCAAACTCATCAAGTTGTACACATTAAGAATATACAACTTTTTGCATGTCACCATTAAGCAACTCTTAAGGTAAATTTCAACAAAAGTAAATAAATGAACACTTCCATCAAAAAAAAAATCTGTCAAATTTTAGTCAAACTTAGATAAAATCTTAATAGGCTTTTACCGACTGTGAGGATCAGGGAAAGAACATAATCCCTTTGAATCCCAGACTTCTCAGTTCTAAATACAGGATAATGAGGCAGCTACAAAGCTGTCACTTTTTATGCATATTAATATGTCTTGCAAAACCTGGCACACATCAGGCTTTGGGTAAATATTAGTCCCTGTTTCCTCTTCCAATTTTCCCTAATGTAATTCAATTTTTGGAGTCTGATTTTGTTCCAAATTTGTATAATAATCATCAACACATTCCATAATTTATGCTTACCATTTAGTGAGGAAAAATAGGAATTGCTGATGTTCCAGATATTTAGAATATTAGGAGAAACAAAAGAAGGAAACACTAAAAATTTCGTCAGTGTTGTGAAACGATTTCAATGTTTCTATACCTAAAAATGTTTCAATAGCTGAAACAGGAAAATTTGAAAGCACAGAATATTTATGTTTAACATATTTTATTGAGGTATTTGTTCATATTTTCTCTTAAGAAAATGTGTTATCAATCTATGACATAGGAATCTCTCATTATGTTAAATTGCAAAGGATTGATCTTCATGTAGAGTTGCAATTGATATAGCTTTTTCTTTTTTTCAAAATAAAGCCCTAAAAAGATGTTAGTTGTTAACCAAAAAGCGCAGTCCTTTTCCATGGGATTAAAGATGTCTTCATCAAGAATTATAGCAATGTTTAATATTGTAATACTAAGCTAAACTAGTTATTGTGGCTCTTTAACTGTTAAAAATAACTTATTAAAGATAACTTATTTGAAAAGTGCTCTTTTTTTTAAGACTATTTATTTATTTATTTATTTGGTAGAGAGAGACACACTGAGAGAGGGAACACAAGCAAGAGAAGTGGGAAAGGGAGAAGCAGACTTTGCTGAGTAGGGAGCCCAATGAGGAGCTGATCCCAGGACCCCAGGATCTTGCCCTGAGGGAAGACAGACCCACCCAGGTGCCTGGAGGAGTGTTGTTTTTAAATGAACATTTTATAATCACAATGAAGGTGCTAGAAATGTCAGTATTTGCAGAAATCTGCTTCTTTTACATATAGTCATTAACAATTCCATACATCACCATCCAGTGCTCATCCTGACAGGTGCACTCTTTAATCCCCATCACCTGCTTAATGCATCCCTCACCCCTCTCCCCTCTGGTAACCAAATAAAACCAAGCCTGTTTGTTTTGTTTCCTAAAGTCCACATGTGAGTGAAATCATATGATATTTGTCTTTCTCTGACTGACTTGTTTTGCTTATCATTATACTCTCTGGCTCCATTCATGTCATTGCAAATGGCTAGATTTCTTTCTTTGTTAGCCAAATAATATTCCATTGTTTATCTATACCAAATTGTTTTTTGACAAATTACAATTAAAACTAACAGCTATTCAATCAAAACTCTTCCCTAGTTATCCAAATTTCCTTTTAAGACATCCTGATACATCAGGGATTTTATCAGTTTCACTCCCTGAAATTATCTCTCCTAACTCCAGTTTGGACTAATTATCCTATATGCCTGAGATACCTATCTCATTAAATATAACAGGAGTTCTTTGACTATTTAAACTTACATTAAATTCATCTTTGTAAGGTAATTTATTATATAGTATGTGCTTATAATAAGAATTTTAAATGTTAACAAATAGAACATTAACTGCTTTTTTCTCATCATTTATTTTACATTTTAATATGTTGAAAGTGATCTGAATAAATATTTTATAATGATTACATACCTATGTGTTCTATAAGCTGTCCACATTAAAGACGTCATTCCATCATGATCCACCAGATCTGCATCCTGATAGAATAAAAAGAAAAAAGTCAGACAGTAAAAATGTCTAAGTTCCTGCCAAATTTACTTGGAAAAATCTAATTACATATCACAGGAGAAGCCAATATAACACTCCTCTCAATCAAGGCTTGTTTATTAAAATTTTTCTTTTTTAACTTTTTAAAATTAAACTATTTATTGTCACTAAATATTTTAATTAATGGGCATATATTTATTGACTACACATTAAATATATATTTAATTAACATATATTATAGATTTCATATTTCAGATGCTTTAATTACCATTTCAATGTTTTGCATTTAAAGATCTAGACATATTCTTCATCTTTCATCCACAGATCAATATATGAAATTCTTCTTTCTGAAATGTTGTTTTTATATTTGATAGCTATAAGACCAAAATAATGACATTCAATATATGTAAGAAAAAAAGATCCAGAGATCACAAACTCACCAGTTTATGACAAAACGAATTATCTTATTAACTAATTTTTATGAAGTACTATCAACTATGGTTTTGTTTGAATATCATTATATATTATTCTATACTCTTAAATAGATATTTGGTCCATTAACTTTCTATTTCAAACATTTTGGTGGGTATATATATATATATATATATTTTTTAAAGATTTTATTTATTTATTTGACAGAGAGAGATCACAAGTAGACAGAGAGGCAGACAGAGAGAGTGAGAGGGAAGCAGGCTCCGCGCCAAGCAGAGAGCCCAATGCGGGACTCGATCCCAGGACCCTGAGATCATGACCTGAGCTGAAGGCAGCAGCTTAAACCACTGAGCCACCCAGGCGCCCCTGGTGGGTATATATTTTTATAATGTAAGCTCTTTATTCTTCTGCAAAGCAATAGATACAGGTTATTGCTGACATTATAATAACTCCAACTAGTCTCTGTATTCTAGTACTTTAGATATTGATGACATAAATGTAAGATATATTTTAAAAGCTCAATATAAGAAAAACAAACACTTCAATATAGAAGAAAAAAAGCTAATGGAAGTCATTTAGACTTGAAAAGGCAAGCATAAATAGGGAAATGATGTAATTAAAGTCTAAGCTGGCAAATAAAAATTACATATTGATTTTTCTCTATTTGGTATAGTGTACCTAATTATTCAGAAATACTCACTTGTTTAAAATAGCACAAAAAGTGACTTCTTGGGATTTCAGTTATGCACAATAGTACTAGTTACATAGTGAGAAGACTAGCAAAGTGTTTGGGAATTGGAAAAGATTTATTTTTCCATTTAGGAAGAAAATCTATTTTCCTAATAGACAATTTGGTGAATTTTTCATTTCCAAGAAAGCAGAAACTAACTTTAGAGATCAAAGCCAATAGAAAAAGCTGAATCACTAATAATAATAATAATAATCACTAATAATAATAAAACTGGGACACTTTAAGAAAAGATACATTAAATATCTGTATTTCTGAGAAAGTCGTCGCTAGTTTCTGATATTCATAGTCCTGTACTTCATATGCAATTTTCTCAACAGTGGCACTGTGATATTTTGCTGAGTAATATTTTGAGTAATATTTTGTTATATAGAAGGTATTCTGTGCATTTTAGAATGTTTAACAAAACCTCTAGCTGGCCTCTACTCACTTGTCCAATATCTACCTGAATTATGACAGTTAAAAAAAAAAACAACTCTGCATTTTAATGATACTTCCCAGGGAGACAACATTGCTTCAGCTGACTTATTAATCTATACTTGGAACATAACACACCGTTATCTATTATTTTCGGGTATTTTAAGTTTTTTTCCAATGTTTGGCAATTATGAGTAATGCTTTTTGAGACATCTGTTTACAAATCTTCCTATGGATAAAGGTTTTTATTTCTCCTTGGTATACCTAGCAAAATTATAGGGAGCTATTTTGTCTGGGACACCATCTTTCCACACTGGTTTCTCTGAGTGCTCCTCAATCTTATGTGGTCTACAGTTTAGGTTTACAGTTTACTACAAAATTATCTCTTATTGTCAACCTCATGATTGCTTTGCATTTGGGACTTTCAACTACTTCTGGGTTTCTCTTAAAAATGGGACTAAATTTTGTCATAGCTCTTCCAGGCTAAGCTGCAGGAAAAACAGTGGATTTTCTCAGATGAGTTCATATCACACTCAGGCAGATGGATTATTCCTGTTCCTCCTTTAGAATGTTGAGACATAAGAACTTTACTTGGCTCACTAGCCCCTTTCCTTCTATGCTCCATTGATATCTTGTATTCTCCACTGATTCTACCCAGGAAGCAAAAAAATCAAAGGCAAACCCTCTAGATGCACACTCAAAAAATGTGTCTGAAGCCCTTCTGTTGTTCCACTACACCGGGTCCTTTTCCAGATAGTTTTCTGGACTCAGAAATAAGATATCTACAATAGCTCTTCTCTCAGTGCTGCACTGGCTTCCTATCCTCACCAAGAAGCCAAATAACAGATACATTAATCTGTGATCCAGTGATTAAAAGGTCAAAAGTCTCTGCCATGACAACAGATTCTTCTCATCCACAAAACTGGGAAATGGACATTGGAAAGTACTGTATGAGAGTCTTGTATTATCTGACCTGGATTGCCAGATGCAACAGCCAGGGCTTCCAGGAAAATGATCTCCATGCCACTGTTCTCTACCAAGACTGGCACAAAGACATCTCATTGTCCAGGGGGTAGGCAGAAAGAAGAAGAAGAAGAAAAAAAATCGAGAACCCTGGCTTCAAGGGAGCCAGGTTTTAGCTTTCCAATTCTCTAGACATGGGGAGGGAGGAATATATTAAAATCAATGCAAATATCCCTCTAGTAAAGCAGATTTACTAAATTATTTAGTGAGGGAGAGATAAGCTCTAACACCTCTCTTGTATAGATTTCAATGAATACTGGTCTTTTTGTGGGATGCAGAATGTTCCAAGCGAGGAGGAAAAATCAAGTTGCCTACAGTCAGCATTAAAGAATGAGCATTCATGGTAAAATGCCAAAAGATATCTCAGGAAAAAGTGGTGTGAATCTCTACAGCTTATGTGGAGGAAAAAATCACTGTTGTGCCTAGTTTTGTATTGATAATACTATATTATTTATAATGTTGTTTTATTATATAATATTCTATTACTATTAATTTCTCCCCAATTATATGTTTAAGGTGCCACAAAATCTGTTTTTGCTCCTGCTTTGTGCAGATTCCACTAACACTGAAATAGCGATCGCCTGGAGTTTAAGAAATAAGTATGGGCTGGTGATATATATACATGGGAATTGTCAGCATACAGAGGGAATATAAAGTTATGAATAAGAATGGATTACCAAGGGAGTAAGTACAGATAGAAAAGAGGTCCAAAGAAGGATCCCTCAGGCACACCCAAAATGTAGAGGCCCTGAAGAATCCAATGTTAGAGACATTGCAACTGGATGGAAAAAGACCAACAAAGGATACAGAAAAAGAACAGTGTATTAGGAAAATAAAGAAATGCGGTGGTTTGGACATCAAGTGAAAATAAATGTTTCTTTCTTTCTTTTATTTAAAGATTTTATTTATTTGTCCGAGAGACAGAGCACAAGCAAGGGGAATGGGCAGAGGGAGAGAGACAAGCGGGCCTCCTGCTGGGCAAGGAGCCTGACATGGGGCGCAGGCCGATATCAAGACCCTGAGAGAATGACCTGAGTGGAAGGCAGATGCTCAACCCACGGAGCCCTCCAGGAGCCCAGAAAGTAAATGTTTCTAAGAGGAAGTGTTCAACAAGGCCATGATGGCTGATACATTAATATCCAAGATAAAGTTAGTAACAACAACAAAAAGAATAGGTAACGCACATCACACTTACCTTATTGCCAGGAAGTGTTCTGAGCACTTCAGGTCTGTGAAAACTCAGTTAATCCTCACAACAATTCCACGAGACAAGCGTTAGCATATTTCCAAGTTTGCAAATGACAACTCTGAGACCCCGATGGTGAAGTGACACGTCCAAGATCACACAGGTAGCACGGAGAGGATTAGGATTTGCACTCAGGCCACCTGCCCCCTGAGTCCACATGCGTAAGCACTCTTTTACATAACCATGTCTTCCTCAGTGTCTGAGAACAACTACACACATCTGTATCTTCTTTCCATGAGTTTTGCTAATGACTACTTCAGACTTGAATGTGTTCATTGTCTAGGACGTCTGCTTATTTAGTACAATTATGGGTAATTTATTTCTGTCTTACAAATTAATATCTTATATGAACTCAAAAAGCAACTCCATTATATGTGGTTTTGAATCCTAGGATTTATTTCCTAGAATCACCTTTTTCCCTGACTTCATACTCCCTTCTATTATAGTCAGATATCTGCATTTTTTGGTCGAATTGTCAAACATGAACACACCACTAAAACATAAAGAAGGACAGAAATTGAGCTGTTGGTGAAGGATTCAGCGCACCTGTTTCTAATTAAGACCTGGCAGTGGCTGCTAAATCCCTCTTCCGTGTATCTGGACAGAGGCTCCTGAGACCGTGTTGTCTCTTTTTCCTCTGAGTTACTCCAGAACCAGTCCAGCAGGGAGGGTCTTCATCCCTGTTGTAAGAGACGCTCCCCACAGGGAGTCATACCCTCCAGCAAAGCTCAAACTATAATTGAGATTTCCTGGCAAATTCCATGGGAGGAGAATCAAACCCTAAAAAGCCTTGCAGGAAAGACTTTCCATTGATTTCAGCTCTGCCTAGTTCACCACAAAACTTTACAGAAGGTAATAAATTGGTTAGTGTTTTAAGACAGATTCTTCTACTATAGGGAACAAAAAAAAAAAAAAAAAAAAAAAAGGAAGGGAACAGATGAAATCAGATTAAATGTGTTTTCTCTGAAGGTGAAAAGAAATTTCTGCCCTTGATGTCATTTCGGATGCCCATGACTAAACAGAGACGGACATGACCAAGGGGTGGATAGAATTCATGTTTTCTGTGAATTTTATTTCAGTGTAGCAAAGATGATCATCTTCAGCTTATAAAACAGTCACAGAAAGAATGAGAATCAGACACCTTAAAATTATTCAGTGGCAACTGTGTGATATGGTGTGACAGACTGTCACTAATACCTGTGGCATAATCTGTATTTATAAACAGAGACTGCTACTAGTTACAAATCCCAAAACAAATAAATTTGTTTACTGTGATGCCCTTAGGAAGAACTGCATTTGATCATCTGGCTTGGTCTTCTCCGAATGATTTTAACGGAACTAAAAGAACTGCAGTAATATCTGAGCTAAAGGTCCCACTGAATTGATAAAAGAGAGTGTCAAAAATCTATTTCTTTGAAAAAATTGGAAAGATTCCCCAGTAGTGTTGAGGTTATGTGAAAATCCTGCCTCAAATAAAATGAGGGAGAAATCTCACACTTCCTTGCAACAAGAAAAAACAAGAATAATGATAACTTTATTAAAATGATGTATAGAGCATATTAAACAAACAGAAAAACATAACCAAATTTATCTGAGAATTTCATCAAGAATAGAGTACAACATCTGGATGCTGTAGCTTTGGTGATTATGTTCCAAAAAAGCTTGTTTTTTGTCGTCAGTTTTGCTTAATATAAAGGTGCCCATATGTGTGCCAAATTCATGAGGAGTTTTTTTCTGGAGCTGTTACTATTATGTTTCTTTAAATTGTTTATTAAATAGCCATTCCAACAATCTAGAGAACTATTTTCCTTAAAAAGTATATGACAAATTTTATTTTGAAATATCTTATACTTTCAGTCCAGTTCATATTTAATTATATTTATGACCACTCTCTTTCTTAATTAATAGTATTGAATGTTGGTGTACGGAAACATTTCAAATTGCAAATATCCTAAAGGGGGATCTATTGGTGAGAATGGACAGGAAATAATTATTTTGTTGCTTTTCTTTGTTGGGTTGAAATAGGGATTTTTTATTGAGAATGAACATCATAAAACCATATATATATATTTATATATATGTATATATTAGATGTCATAGATGGAGAACAGATTTGAGACTTTCACTTTATGATGGGACTTTCACATACTGATAAAATCTCATCAGATAAAAGGTGTTATCTGTGTTACGTCTTTATTTCCTGGCTGTGGAGTTATGACTACCCACTTATAAATTTGAGTCTCTTCCTTACCAGTTGAGTGACATTGGACTTGTTAGTAGTCTTAAATGTATAATTGGGATACTAATACAATTTACTTAATACAGTGATTACTGGGCAAAATGGAATAATATATATATAAAGAGCAAGAGAAAGCATCTCCTTCATAACAAGTACTCAGTATATGATAGCTATTTTTCTCCTCCTTATTAAATTATATAGTTTAATATTATAAAGATAATAACTTTTTGATATATATATAAATTGTAAAAGTTTATATTTCAAATACAGATGATCTAAATATTTAGATCCTATTAGCCATTTTCCTTTTTTTTTTTAAGATTTTATTTATTTATTTGACAGAGAGAGAGATCACAAGTAGGCAAAGAAGCAGGCAGAGAGAGAGGGGGAATCAGGCTCCCTGCTGGGCAGAGAGCCCGATGCAGGGCTCAATCCCAGGACCCTGGGATCATGACCTGAGCTGAAGACAGAGGCTTAACCCACTGAGCCACCCAGGTGCCCCTCCTCATTTTTCTACGTATTATAGTTTTTAACTGAGTTGAGTAATCTTAATAATTGAATGTCTTTATCAACTAGAGTATACAAAACTATGATTGATTATCAAAAACAATTGCTCCCAAAAGGAGCCAAACTTCTAGGATGCTTTGGCCAACAAATAGTTATCAAATTGACAATTTTAAGGTGGCTTTACAATTTATATTATTATTATTACTTTTAAAATTGTGATTATGAATATCTCTTTTGTTCAAATGAAGAGTATCACCTACTGTTAATAAAAGCTTTAGTGAAAATTAACAGTTCTCTACAAAATTTCTTTTAAGTATGACATTCTATCTCACTACATTAATTACTTCTAGATACAGTCAATTCTTATAATTTATCATAGTTATATTCTGTATCGTGACTACAAATGCTCAGTTAATTAGTACTGAATCATTTCTCCTAGGAAAAATACAGGGGTTAAGTTCCTGTGAGTCTCTGGTCACATTTTCAGAAATTGATCATTAGGTGACTTGTTTTATGCATTTACTTAACACAGCATTAATTCATTAATATTGAACTCAGTGAACTCAGTAGAAGTCAACTGCACTGTAACTCCTACCTAACGGAAGCTTATCTGACACACGTATTTTTTCCCTAAGGCACGTCACAGCCTGCTTGAACTTAGGAACAGGAAACCCACTACAACACTATGCATGGGTGCCATTTTAAACAGTAAAACCACCAACAGAAAGCACAAAAATTTAAAAGTGTAGCATGAAATAGACCACAGAAAGAACACTAATTTACAATGTAGCAGGAAACCAAAAAATTTTGAAAAAAAAAAAAAAAATGAAAGAAGAAGAGAAAAACCTTAGCTGCGAACACGTGAGTGAGGTAACTCAAATTTTTTGCTTCTCTACTTATGTCTATAAATGACTATCAAAGTGTCATGAATTTTCATTTGGAGATGACAAATACATTTTACTGAGTAGGCAAATTTGAAAAAACAGAATCTGTGAATACAGAGGGTTGACTGACTGTATTTATGGTGAAATTCTGTCTTCAATGGATTAGTCTAGTGGAACTGCATCCTATTTTCAAGTTGTCATATATTAATCATAAACTTCACGTCCTAGAAAGAATGTGAATCAACCAATACCCTCCCTAAAATATTATCTCCTTTTTTGTCTTCCCTGTGAGAGTTGGGGAAAATTTGTGTAAAAATGAATACAGATCTATTCGATGCACTTTAAGAGCTAATTAAAAAAAAAAAAAAAGAATTTTTACCATAAAAAAGATTTTCCTTGTAACACAATACCCTACATTTCTGAGCAACAATGATAACAACAATAGTACCAAAAAAGCAGCTTTTCTTTTTAAAATTTTCTTGATTTAGGGATGCAAATTACTACTCTAAAAGTCTACATACATCCTAGAAGTAAATACAACTAAATATATTCTTGTGGCTTACCGGCCTCATTATGTAGTCTCCAGCTTTACTCCAGGGAACAATGGTATACATGAGACCACGTTTTGTAGCTCCTTAGGTCATGGAAGAAAAACAGCACAGATGTTGCCGAACTCAAAACTAACATAAAGACAGAAGGTTCTCTGACTAGTTGATAAAGAACTATGTCCCCAGAGAGAAAATATTGACTTGCTAAACACCTTTTTGTTTATTTATTACCTCAACTTTTTTTCACAAGGTTTAAGATGGGCATCTCAATCATAATCTAATCTAACCAAGAGTTTCATCTGTTTGTTTTGTTTTGGTTTTGGTCTTTTAAAAGTTATCTAAATGGGGAAATTGATGAAGCAGATCAATTTTGACATTTCTAAATTCACTGAAAGATGAAAAAGAGTGACCTGAGGGGCACCTGGGTGGCTCAGTGGGTTAAAGCCTCTGCCTTTGGTTTAGTTCATGATTTCAGGGTCCTGGGATTGAACCCCTCATTGGGCTCTCTGCTCAGTGGGACCCTGCCTCCCCCCTCTCTGCCTACTTGAGATTTCTCTCTGTGTCAATAAATAAATAAAATCTTAAAAAAAAAAGAGTGACTAGAAAATTTTAAAAGAGCATTTTCAGTTTAATGAAAACCATGACTCCTAAAATATTAATTCAAACTTGAATATTCGAACAGTAAAATATATTTTGAAGCTATTCTTCATTATTTCTTTCATGCTATGAAAATCAAAAAAGTAATTCTTTACTAATAATCACACTTTTTAATCAATGACTTCTATAATTACAAGAGAAAAATAATATATTTAAAGAAAGAAAGAAATGTGTAATTTCAAAACAGAAAACCAAATGACTGTGTTGCTAAATGTGCAAGGATTAGATGATATTCAGGGATTTGCTGGCTAATTTAATAATCAGTTATTCAAACACATACACATAGGGGCACCTGGGTGGCTCAGTAGGTTAAGCCTCTGCCTTTGGCTCAGGCCATGATCTCAGGTTCCTGGGATGGAGCCCTGTGTTGGGCTCAGTGGGGAACCTGCTTCCCCCTCTCTCTCTGCCTGCCTCTGTGCCTACTTGTGACCTCTGTCTGTTAAATAAATAAATAAAATCTTTAATAAAAAATAAACCAAAACACACACACACATAAACAACATTTTAATGTACAGTGCTTTCCAATTTTCATTGTATAAATACTGCAACCATGGTTGATTTCTAACTACCAACATGTCAGGAAAGATGGAACATAGAGATGGGAAGTAACAGAAACATTCAGCTCTCATAAGCTGACTCCAGCACAGTGCTGGTTATATCTCTGAACAATTTTTTTTCATACATATGATTTTTTTTACCAATCAACTGATAAAATTACATTCCTTAAGAATACAGCTTATTTTGCATTATATGTAGTAGCTCTAAGGGTAAAACATGCCAATATTCCTGATTATTGATCAATATTGATCAATATTAATTGATTTTACTGATCTTTTCCTCAAAATTTTATATACTACTGTAATACTGTTATCAGCATGTATTTTAATAGATAAAAATTATCATTTGTAAATACCTACTTTGTATATAAATGATTACTTCTTATAAATATTTAGATTGACATGGTTAGACTGAAAACCATTTCATCTGGCATCCTTCCTAATGCCTAAAAGTGCAATTCATGAGTGTATGTGTTTGTGAGTGTGGGTGTGTTTGTGGATGACTATGAAGATGAATGTGAATGTTTTTGTGAGAAGGAAGGAAAAAGACAGTAGAGAGAAAGCATTATCTTTCTTAAATACTGTTAAGATATTACCAGTAAACTTAATTGTCAAGAAAATATTGTATAATTTACTGCGTGGCTAGGACATTATTTATGACAAGGCGTCTTGTGAATATATCAATATATTGAAAGGATCAAGGTTTTTTTTTTCTCCAGTTAAATTTATAGTCTCTGTTTTGTTTTTTATTTAACATTTTCTTTTTACTCTAGAGTTATGTTTCTAAAATAGCATTACTTTTTCTCCCTTTTTGTGTTTGGTATTCATAATAGGGTTTGAATCACCAAAGTCTGCTTTCAGGTATTTGAAGCAGTAGTAGATGAGAAACTGTGAATCACAGTTTAGGAACATTGATATAGATTCCTATTCAAATTTTAGACTATAATTGCATCATTTTGCATAAACTCATATTTAAAGCACATTTAAATTCCATGCACTATCAAATTGATGCATAAGTTTTCACAATCACTTCTATAGCAAATGATTTTTTTCAAGAGTATAAAGTTTTCACTTAAACTTTATTTCTTGTCTCTTTTTGTTCTAACTGAATCAGGATCAGATAAGCCCTTAACTATTGCTATTTTGCTAATGCTCATTTAATGCAGCAAATTGGTTGCAGTGTAGTTTCAAAGGTTAAAACTATGACTTTTATGCAACCATGAAATGAGCATATGCCAAATGTTTTATTCAACTCATTATTTAATTACAGAACAATAAGATGGTAAAATTAGTTGACAGTATTTGATGACCTTATATTTACAGACAGTTTAATGAATGAAAATTAGGTTTTGATTGCAATATTAGATACTAAATGAGTATGTCTTATCTGATAAAAATAAACTTCCACTAAAGATAAATTATTTACATGTTTAGGTACAATTATCTACATCTTAACATGTAAATACACTAAGTTTGTGGCCTTTAATAAATAATCAACAGTACAGTTTCCTGATTTTCTTGTATTTTTCCAATCCTATTAAAAGAATTGCCTAAATTGCTCTATTTTACATTTAAACATAATTTGAGATATTTAATGTTTGATGACATGAAAGCTAAATGTATTTGGATCTTAAATTTTTCTTGCAAATATCCATACCTTTTCAACAAATATTTTTGACTCCCGCCTTTGTGTTAGGTATTGCTCTGTATGCTATACATACAGTAATGGTCAAAGTAAAAATCCCTGCTTTCATAAAACTTAAATTTTAGGGGCAGGAGAAAACAGACATTAAAACTACTCAGGGTACACCTGGATGGCTCAGTTAGTTAAGCATCTGCCTTTAGCTCCACTCGTGATTCCAGGGTCCTGGGATCAAGTTTTTCATAGGGCTCCTTGCTCAGTGGGGAACCTGCTTCTCCCTCTGCCTACCTCTCTCCCTGCTTGTGTGCTCTCTCTTTTTCTCTCTCTCTTTTTTAAAGATTTTTATTTATTTATTTGACAGACAGAGATCACAAGTAGGCAGAGAGGCAGGCAGAGAGATAGGAAGGGAAGAAGGCTCCCAGCCGAGCAGAGAGCCCGATGTGGGGCTCGATCCCAGGACCCGGGATCATGACCTGAGCCGAAGGCAAAGGCTTTAACCACTAGCCACCCAGGCGTCCCTCTTTTTCTCTCTTTGACAAACAAAGTCTTTAGGAAAAAAAAAAAAAAAAAAAAACCAAAGAAAGAAAAGATCTACTCAGAAAAATATAAGTAAAATCTATAATTTTTAAAAATATTTACTTTAGAGAAAGGGGAGGGGCAGAGGCAGAGAAAGAGTCTTAAGCAGCACTGAGCATAGAACCTGACTAGGGGCTTGATCTCATGACCCCGATATCAGGACCTGAGCTGAAACCTAGAGTCAGCACTTAACTCTGCCACCCAGGTGCCCCAATTCTATAACATTTTTGAATGTGCTATGAAAGAGGAAACACTATAAAAAGATAATGGGAATCTTTTTCCTGCTGTGGCTTGCATGGAGTTAGCTCATGGGTCTGAGAGATACGAAAATTGAGAGCTTCTTTGCTCCCCGACAGCTGCACCAGAAGGCTCTGCAGCCCTCACTGTGCCACAAAATGAATATATTGAATTACACTGAAAGCGCTATGGCTGTTGTTTGGATTACCATGAGAAAAAGAGGAAGAAAGAAGGTCGAGAGGCTCATGAACATTCAAAGAAGGCAAAAAAGATGATTGGTCTGAAAGCTAAGCTCTACCATAAACAGCACCATGCTGAGAAAATAAATACAAATGAAAAAGACTATCAAGATGCATGAAAAGAAAAACACCAAACAAAAGAATGATGAAAAGACTCCACAAGAAGCAGTACCTCTGTACCTACTGGACAGGGAGGGACCGTCCCGAGCTAAAGTACTTTCCAATATGATTAAACAAAAAGGAAAAGAGAAAGTGGGAAAATGGGAAATTCCTTTACCCAAAGTTCGTGCCCAGGGAGAAACAGAAGTATTAAGAACAGGAAAGAAAAAGAAGAACGCATGGAAGAGAATGGTCACTAAAGTCTGCATTGTTGGAGACGGCTTTACTCGAAAACCACCTCAATATGAAACATTCATTAAGCCAATGGACTTACGTTTCAAAAAGGCCCATGTAACATATCCTGAATTGAAAGCCACCTTTTGCCTGCCAATACTTGGTGTTTAAAAAAAAAAAAAAAAAATCTTTCACCCCCACTATATACAACTTTGGGTGTTATTACAAAGGTACTGTAATTGAGGTGATTGTGAGTGAGTTGGGCCTTGTGACACAAGGAGGTAAAGTTATTTGGGGAAAATAGGCCCAGGTTACCAACAATCCTGAACATGATGGATGCACAAATGCAGTCCTGCTGGTTTGACAGCAGTTTCAGACAAGTAATTCCTTATAATTACCAAAGACTACACACCAATCAGGAAGACGACCATTACTGAGGTGGTTCTGAATAGTACCAAACAGCCTTACAATATCTGCAGTCATCAAGAGAAGCATTTATTCTATTGTGAAAAACATTAAAATAGACATTTATTTAAAAAAAAAAAGATAATGGGAATTTGTAATGGAGGTTGGGGAGAGGAAGATTTCACCATGAAATTGGGTAGTCAGGATAGTCTCATTAAAACGATGAGATAACAAGCAAAAAGAGAGCCTAATCCACACATAGTTTTAAGTTAGAAAGTAAATAAGTAAAATGAAATGATGAGATTTGCCCCAGTAGAAAAAAACACACCTGGTGTCAAGATCTCAGCTTCTATATACCATTCTCCTATGAAAGGAACCAAGGATCCTTAAGTAAATGGCTGATTTTAGGACTGGGATAGTGAAAGTGCAAGGTAATCCTGGAGCATCTTGTAGGACCAGGAACTTAGGTGCAGAAAAAAAACAAAAAGCTGGGGCTGGTCAAAGGGATACAGGAGCCAACATTAAAGGACTCTCAATGGCCTAAGCTGGAACAATTTGAGCAATACAATAAGTAGCATAGTACTGAATTATAACCCAAATATATAAAATAAATATTCATAAGGTCATATGATATAAATGGATGATATATATAAATATCCATTGATGTAAATGGATGATTACATAAATACAGAAGAATGAAAAAAATCTTCTTTACAGAATTCTAATGTATATTAGATACACCCTCTTGTAGATGGAACTTAATCCCACTGTCTCTTGAGGGTGGGCTCAACTTAGTGATTTATGTCCAAGTAATAGAATACAGAAAGAGAAAAGTTATAATTATACAATAGAGAAACTTGCCAAACACTACCCTAACCAAGCGATCAAGGATAGCATCCTCAGTTAGGTCATGCAGATATCATTTATCTCCTAATATAATGTGATGAAAAGAGCATGTCACCACTGTGATATTTTTTCCAAAAACCCATAATCACAGTCCAATCATGAGAAAAAAAGAACTCTAACTTAAAGTTCATTCTGTGAATTATCTGACGAGTCCTCTCCCAAACTGTGAAAATCGTGAAAAATAAAGACAGAGTGAGAAACTATCATACAAGAAGAAAGTAAGGGGACACAACTACATGCATTATGATATAATGAATAGGATCTTCCAAACAAACAAACAAACAAAAAAAAAGACCTTAGTGGAAATCCAAAACGTGTGGAGTTTAGTTGATAATGTGCCAATATTGGTTTTCAGTTTTGACAAATACACTACAGGGTACTATAAAATGATAATATCAGGGAAAACTGAAATTAACGGAGGGATATACAGGAACTCTACATATTATCTTTGGAAGTTTTCTGTAAAAATAAAATTATCCCAAAATACAATGTAAATTTTTTTTAAAGATTTTGTTTATTTATTTGACACAGAGAGAGAGAGATCACAAGTAGGCAGAGAGGCAGGCAAGCTTCCTGCTGAGCAGAGATACTGATGCGGGGCTCCATCCCAGGATCCTGAGACTATGATCTAAGCCGAAGGCAGAGGCTTAACCCACTCAGCCATCCAGGCACCCCTAAAATGTTAATTTTAATTTTAATTTTTAAAAAAGATTTTATTTATTTATTTGAGAGAGAGAGAGAGGGTGTGTGTGCCCGCATGCAAGTGAGGCAAGGGGCACCAGGAGAGGGAGAAGCAGACTGCCCACTGAGCATGGAGTCTGCCCTGGGGCTCAATTCCACACCCTGAGATCATGACCTGAGTTGAAGGCAGACCTTAACCAACTGAGCCACCTGGGTTCCCCATAAAATGTAAGTTTTTAAATAAAGGTGAGATTCGAGGAAATATTTGACTGAAGTAAGATAGTGACCCTTGAGAACATTAAAGCTGAGGGCGTGAATAGAATTATGCCAGATAAAGGCAGTAAAGGCTGGTTAAGTGCCTGGGTGGCCAAGGAATAACAAGGTGGCAAGAGTGTCTTTCTAAAACTGAGTGAGGGATGATCAGTAAGAGAAGGGAAGCTATTTCTTAAGGGCAATAAGACTGTGTGTGTGTGTGTGTGTGTGTGTCTGTGTGTGTACATGCTTGTGGGTGTGCACATATGTGTGTTAGTATACATGTGCATGCTTGTGCTTATAGGAATCTCTGCCAACATTTGCAAGATTTCAGATTGTTTTTCTCACTATCTACATCAGCTACATTTTTTGTTATTTTCCTATCTCCTAACTACAAATACATTGTCAACTTTGTTTCTTGGGAGGGGGATTATTTCCCAGTGAAATCAAGGACAATGGAAGAAATAATATAGGGTGTATTTTCATATATTTTTTAAAGATTTTATTTATTTATTTGACAGAAAGATCACAAGTAGGCAGAGAGGCAGGCAGAGAGAGAGAGGTGGGGGAAGCAGGCTCCCTGCTGAGCAGAGAGCCTGATGCCGGGCTTGATCCAAGCACCCTGAGATCACGACCCGAACCACAGAAGCTCAACCCACTGAGCCACCCAGGCGCCACTCCATATTTATTTTTATGTGGAATTTTAGTTCAGTTTTCTACCAAGTACAAAATAAAAATATTTCATGGCACTTTCTAAAATGTTCTAGACTGGACTTCATTACACTAGTATTAATAATAATTATCTTGGCTATGATTATAGTTCCCAATCTAACAGAAACATTTACTTACAAACTGGTATTATTTGCTCTGTTTTTATTTGCCTTTGTATAATTAAATCATCACTTCACCATATCTTTTTTTTTTTCACTTCACCATATCTTATTCATGAAAAAAGTACCCTTCTCCTGCATTAAAATTTCCTGACAATTCTGACATATCACACTCTACGTTGTCAAGCAAAATGACCACTACAATCATTGTAAAACTACAGGTAGAATCTGAAAATATTTTTGGAGTTGCAGAGTCTTAAAGTTTTTCCTTCCTTTGGTATTGGCGATACAATTAGTCATAAATTCATCTGCTTGTGCTGGTGTTAAAATAGAACCTTCCTCAGCCTCTTTTAGAGGCTTGTTTTCCAACTAAAGATCTGCTTTAGCTAGGTGGAACTAGTATGACTTTATACTGTGCCAAAAAACTACAGTGAAACATCTCCTTAACTACATAATACATTCAAGCCATCTGTTTCTTACGGTATTATGTTTCTAAACTATCAGATTATTGTTTCATCCATAGAATTATGTCTCCAGAGAAAAAGAACAACAAAAAAGAAAGTCAAAATTTGAATGTCATTATATAATGTATGTGTGTGTGTGTGTGTGTGTGTGTGTGTGTGTATACCAAAAATATAATTAAAATATTTAACCTGTCGCAATTTTATCAGTGTTGAAAGGATGGTCCTTGGAGACCTTGTAAGCCTAAATTTCTATCAACTCTAGCATCATTTTTTCTTGGTAACTATGAGACGTTGTCAGTTTATTCTTCTTTCAGGCATGTGTAGGATAAGGGATGCACTACTTCATGAAGCAGGGAGCATCTTTAGAGGTAGATATATTGTATTTACGAAATTCTACCTCACTGACTAAAAACATGCATCACAAACTTTTTCCAAAAGTTTGGGTTCTGTACTCTCCAGCTACATAAATCAAATCCCTCTATCCCAGGGCACGCTTTCAAACACTGAAGACACATCCTCTTGTCTTTTCTAAATTGTCTTTTCTGTAAGTTAAACATCCTCTCATTCTTTCCTAAGACTAATTCAAGCTACTGGCTGAGGAAAGCACATTTTCATAAAACTGCAGATTTCCTTGATTTCCCAGGCACCGTCTCAGATACCATTTCATTCTTTATGCCATGCCTTACAGTACTTTCTTCAACACTGACTTTGCATCCATTCAAACTTATGACACGGACTCTCCAAAATTTTTCAACTTCAAATATAAATTTATGGTATCTGCATATGAAATATGTCTGAGGATTTTTGAGCCTCTAATGAGAGTCCTACTCCTGAAGAGACACTGTGTAGGAAGCATCTTTGTCCTCAGCCCCCGAAGGGGTGTCTCACAGTTAGTAACACTCACCATATTAACCGTGAGCCTTGAGCCTTCGCCATCTCATTGGTTCTCATTCTTTTCACTTCTGTCTATTTTCTTGTCCTCCATCGCTCTTCCCTTTTTTTCATGCATTGCTCTAGGTCCCACTTCTGGGGCCAGATCTTGAATCGTAGGGCATATTAAACACTCATCTCATCCCTCAGCTGAATAAAGGGATATTTTTTGACATAATCTACCATTCTAAGAATGAGGAGTGTATATGTGTGTTCCACTGAAATGTAATTGTCTTAACATGTCAGCTATCTGGTCAGTCTTCAATGTTTATAAATACTTGGTATATTGTGTATGTGTTTTTTTTTTAAACTAACTCATATGTACCCATACAGTTCTAAGCACTTTAATTTTATTGCATTATTTAATTATCTCAATATCCCAGTATGTTATGTTCTTTTGAAATCCCCATATAAATGAGGAAACTGGGGGAAAGGGAAGTTTGGGAGTTTTTCTGGTGAAAGGTCAGTCTCTTAACTACAATTACATACCAAATTTTTATTAAAATGTGGCAGCTAAACAAATCATAAATGATACCCAAGGCAGGATAGGCTGGGTCTACCCTCTTTGATATTTCAACTCTTAAATTGTACTTATGAAATTGATTGGGTTGCAAAACTTTAGTACATTATGTCAAAGTGTTGCATTACATTGAACTTGAATTGAGGTTGTTTTTTTCCCTTTAGTAAGACTAACTTTGGTCACTTTCCGCTGAGATTATTTATCCTTAAGTGGGGTACATTTATCCATTTCATCCAACCCTTTTTATTTTGGAATTAATATCAACTTTTTAGAAATTTTGTGTCCCTTTTCCCCCTTTATACTACATAATTAATATTATTCAAACAAAAATGGGTTAGAGGTATGCTGAAGTTATTGAAATTGTAATAGAATTTATTCTTGAACAATGTCTCAGTATTTTTTCTCATTGAATAAAATGCAGAAGCAATAGACTTGGTAATAAAATGCAAAAAAGAATATGTTCAATATATTTCTGGACAAAATGAAGAGATTATTGTACATATGACTTAAATTTCACTGTGATTCACATTCATATCCAGAAAGCAGTTTTGCAAAATTAGTCTCCAAATTAGTTGTTTCCTTGGACCTCAATACAAATAGGATTCTTTGTCTTTCTGATATATGTGGATTTTTGGAGTTTTATAAGCAATTTGCATTTGCTTGAAACTTTATATAGGTAATACTTTACCATTCTATATAAGTAGTGTTTCTCTTGGGAAAGGATAGATAGATAGATAGGTAGATAGATAGATGATATAGATATAAATACAGACACACACACACACACACACACACACACACATCTATGAAACAAGTTTTCTTTGGGGATTGGGGCTAGAAAAGCTAAATTATAACAAATATACTTATTAAAAATGTAATTTTTCTGGTTTCAATTTCAGTTAAGTTCAATACATAAATCCTAGAGGATAAACTTATCAATTTCATTGACTACAAAATTTCTTTAAAGGGAAAATTAGCCTGATATACTCATATGGATTCATACAATTGGCAGTGGTATGGTGATAGATTTACATAAACTGCTACTGTTGATCTCCAGGACAAGGTTCAGCAAAAAGCATGGTAGGAAAGGATCCAGGGTATAACTGAATATACTAGTACTATAAGTGTCTGCAATAATACTCAAAGACTTTAACTGGAAACCATTCAATTTGCTTCCTCTTTGCTCATGTGCATTTAATCAGCTGGTTAGACAAGCAAGAAATTTTCCAAAAGGGCTATCCATGTTATTTACTTTGATCTCAAAGGATGAGACAAACCCTCCAAACTAAAATTTAATTCCATATTTAATTTAGTGACATACTTCATGTTGAAGTATGAGTTTACTACATTGTAAATAAAGACGTTAAATAGACTATCATTAAATAATATTACAAAAATATAGTTTGTTACTTATAAGTAGATTAATTCTATTCAGTTTAGTTTGTTCTAGATTGGAGTCTCAAAAAGAAATGCTGCAAAGACTAGGCAAGTGGTACACAAAAGTGAAAAAGACTGCATGAAGACGGAAGTAGACAGGAAAGTCACAGCTTATTTAAAGGGAATAGTTGCCACCAGGTTCTGGTTAATTGTGACTATGAGAGACTTCACAGCTAGTGTTGCCAAATCTCCCAGTTTTTCAAGCTAAATCAACATTATCTGTGAGGAGATAAATAGCATGGAACCTGTGAGTTGCTAGTTTTCAAACTGTGGTTTAGGAAACACATTCCATTCTGTACCTTATTTTTCATAGTCTGCCTGCACTTCCACCACCATTTGCATAATCCTAATAAAAATTACTTATATTCATTCTGTATCATCTATGTTCAAGGCAAATTCAAAACATTTTACAATATGTATTAATTTAAAAAAATTGTCTTCACTGTACAGGGAAGTAAGTTGTCCCTTAGGCAAGCAGCAGCAAATCAGGTATTCAAACACTGTTTGAAACCGTACATCATACCTGCTAATCCATCACACCATGTTGCCTCTTCACAAATGTGCCAATCACAAAGTAGACTGACTCCCACCATTTGTAGAACTAGATGTTTCTGTCGACTTGTAACCTGTCTACTGCTTTGTTCTTAAATGATTTAACCCACTGACATTTTTTGCTTAATCGTGTTGAGTATGATTCAGATGTTTGCAGTTGAATGTTAATTGGTGTTTTGACTTCTCAAATTGTTGTCCATTATATTGTCGGTATTTGGTTCTGAGCATAGAGAAGGAGCTATGCCAGAATAAATGATATTTAAGTAATTAATTTTAATTCCCCATTTTTATGTTTTTAATTGAATTTAATATTTGAGCAGTTTCAAGTCCACAGCAAAATTGTGCAGAAAATAAAGTTCTATAGGCCATCTGCCCCACAAATGCATATCCTCCCCACTGTCAACCTCCTGTCACAGAGAGATACCTTTATTAAAATCAATAAACCTACAGTGACACATCATTATTACCCAAAGTCCATAGTTTTATACAGGGTTCTTTCTTGGTGTATATTCAGTTGTTTTTGACAAATGTATCATGGCATGTATCCACCAGTATAGTGCCATACAGAAAACTCTCATTGTCCTAAAAATCCTCGTGTTCTGTTGTTTCATCTTTCTTTCCTCCCACCCCCCTGGAATCCACTGATTTTTTAATTCTTTCCATTATTTTGCCTTTTCCAAAATGTCATGTAGTTGAAATTATACAGCATGGAGACTTTTTACTAGCTTCTTTCACTTAGTATGAATTTAAGTTTCCTCCTTATCTTCTTTTTTTAATGGCTTCATAGCTCATTTCTTTTCTTTTTTTTTTTTTTGAGATTTTATTTATTTATTTGACAGTCAGAGATCACAAGTAGGCAGAGAGGCAGGCAGAGAGAGAGGAGGAAGCAGGCTCCCTGCTGAGCAGAGAGCTTGACGTGGGGCTTGATCCCAGGACCCCGAGATCATGACCTGAGCTGAAAGCAGAGGCTTAACCCACTGAACCACCCAGGCGCCCCATCATAGCTCATTTCTTTTTAGCATTTAATAATATTCCACTGTCTGGATATGCCACAGTTTATCCAGATATTCACCTACTGAAGGACATCATGGTTGCTTCCAAGTTTTTGTAATTATAAATAAAGCTGTAATGAACGTTCATGTGCAGACTTTTATGTGGACATTAGTTTTCTAATCACTTGGAAGCACAATTATTGGATCATGTCATAAGAATATGTTTAGCTTAGGAAACCACAACATTGCAGATTGCCTGGGTGTCTCAGTTGGTTAAGTATTTGACTCTTGATTTCGGCTCAGGTCATGATCTGAGGTCAAGAGATTGAGTCCAGGTCAGCTTCTGCCATGGAGTGGAATCTGCTTAAGATTCTCTATCTCTCCCTCTTCCTTTGTCCCTTCCCCCAGCTCTCTCTCTCTCTTAAAAGAAAAATTAAGGAATATGTCACATTGTTTTCCAAAGTGGTATACCAGTTAAGAATGAATGAGAGTTCCTATTGTTGTACATCCTCACCAGTATTTGAAATTAATATTTAAGATTTCAGTTATTCAAGGGACATCATGTGGCTCATTTGGTTAAGCCATTGCCTTCATCTCAGTTCATGATCTTGGGGTCCTGGGATCCAGTCCCTGCTCAGCAGGGAGTCTGCTTCTCTTTCTTCCTCTGTACTTTCTCTGTCTCACTCTCTCTCAAGTGAATAAGTAAAATCTTAAAAAAAAAAAAAAAAAAATCAGCTATTTTAATAGGTGTATGGTATCTCATCATTTTAATTTGTAATTCCCTAATGACATATTATGTGTAATGTCTTTTCATCTGCTTATTTTTCATTAGCATATCTTCTTTATTTTTAAATCAAATTGTTTTATTACTGTTGAGTTTTAAGTGTTCTTTGTATATTTTGGAATACAGTACTTTATCAGATATGTTTTTGCCAATAATTTCTTTTAATCTGTGGCTAGTCTTCTCATTCTCTTAACAGTATCTTTCACATATCAGAAGTTTCTAATTTTGATGAAGTCCAAACTTTCAATTCTTTCTTTTATGGATAATGCCTTCAGTGTTGTATCTGAATAGTCAATTCCAAACCCAAGACCATCTAGCTTTTTCCTGTTTTCTGGAAGTTTTATAGTCTTGCATTTTACATGTTTTATGAACCATTCTGACAATGCTTGTGAAGGGTGTAAAGTCTACATCTAGATTATTTTTTATTCTTTTACGTTTGGATGTCAAGTTGTTCCCGCATCATTTGTTGAAAAGATTTTCTTTGATCCTTTGTCAAAGATTGGTTGACTGTTTCAGGGCTCTATTTATGTTCGATTGGCCTATTTGTCTATTCTTTCATCAATACCACACTGCTTTGATTCCTATATCTTTGTAACAAGCCTTAAAGTCAAGTAATGTCAATTTTTTAACTTGGTTATCCTTCAATATTGTATTAGCTATTCTACATCTTTGAATGCAAGATGTAAGATTTAGAATCAATTTTTCAATATCCAGATTACTTTCCAGAATTTTGATTTGAAATGCATTAAGTCTATATAGATCAATTTGCAAATAACTGACATCTTGACAATGCTGAATCTTAACCATAAACATGATATTTTTCATTTCTTTGGTTCCTTGTTTTTTTTTCCTCAGGATTTTATCATTTTCCTCACATATATCTTACATACATTTTGTTAGGTTTATGCCTAAGTATTTGACATTGTGTGTACTAATGTAAAAGTATTGTGCTTTTAATTTCAAATTCCAATTGACCATTATTGGTAATACAGGAAAATGGTTGACTTTTATATATTAACCCTGTATTTTGCAACTTTGCTATAATTTCTTATGAGTTAGAGGTGATTAGGTGATTTATTTTTATATTTCAGAATAAAGTTTAAAGACACTGAAATAAGAAACACCTCATGTGCAGGCAAATAAATACAAACAACCAAGGGGAGAAGGACTTCATATAGTAGTACCTATTCTGATAACCAACAAAATGTTTTATGCACTATTCCCTGGCTCCTAATAGTTCTCTTTAAATATTGTATCTCTCCTAGCTACTTCATGGTATCTTGAATTATGCAATCTCTGGATTAATGAAAGAAACAGGATGGCCCTGTAAAGCATGAACAGTCCTCCTAACTGAAACTTATTATCCAGTTCTAACAATGGTTGATAATTCAACAAAGTAGGAAATGGCTAAGTGTTTACAGCTGTTTCATGAGTGCAATTATAGATAACTACAGACTACTGCCTTCTGACTTTTGTCCCCACTGTATTATTTTTTTAAAAAAAGGTTTAGATTTTTTAAAATTTTATTTTCATGTCTTCCTTTTGTCAGTGTTTGTGTAATACCCTGGCAAGTATTACCACTTTCAAGAACTCATCAGGGATGGCAGCCTACTAACCTAAAAATGGATTTTGCTGAGCCAGTGTTACAGTGATAAAGTCCTTGTTATGACAAGAATAAAGATATTTGCAAAAGACACATATTTCCTATCAAATCTGTAAAACATCTGTACTGCTTACTTAATATTCTGTAATCAAGTTTAGAGCACATTTTTGGCTTAACTCAGTATTTTTTCTTTCTTATCTTATATTTGTGCCACTGGCCATTGATGGGGAAAAGTCATAGTACCATGCAAATTGTTTTTAGGACAAATTTGTAGCCTTTGACAAAATACAGGCTTATAATGAAAACAAGAAGTACTTCTAATATTCAGCTTGGTCACAGGTCGATTTCTCCAGAAAGCAGACTCTGAGACTGACATTTGCATGTATAAATTTACTAGGGAATACTCTAAAAACTGTAACTCTGAGAGGTTTGCCTTTCTGGAGCTGCACAGGGTCTTCAGAGCTGATGGCAGAAAATAGTGAGAACTTCATGTTTTCATTCATATGTCATCTTTTCCTCTGCCATCGCCTACTGAGAAATTTCCATTCTTTTTATTACTTCCTAAAATCCAGCTGTACAATGACAAGATGAGACACTGGTGTCAGATACTAATTCTAACTCTACCATTACCTACCCATAAAATTACTTTATGTATCTTGGATTGAATTTTGTCATCTGTAAAATTAAGGGTTGTAAATAATGATTTTATGGAAGCTAAAATGTTCTAAACAATCACAGATGAAATGAAATAATATGAATCTTGCTAATATAATATTTGGTATAAAAAAGTGATTAGGTATATAAATAAGATTTAAGGGAGATGATTGATTCATGGTACTTTACTGTTAAAAGCCTTGTATCTTGTTCATGTTCAAAACACGCTCTAGTAAAATATACATGAAAATGATGTGATTCTAAAAGTTTACTTCCTATATTTTTTTATAAAAATACAGTCAAGAGATACTATAAAACCAAAGATAAGAGATCATTTTTCAGTCTACTTTCTAATCCATATTTTCTGTCATATGAGTATGTACAATACATACAGACACACCCCAAAAGTACAATATGAACATTTCAAGAATTTCAAGTTTTCCTAATTATGAAAATTTAGATTTTTTTTTTAATTATTGAAAAGTAATACTGTGTCACTTTCTCACCTTTTCCAAAAATAGCACTATGGCTTTATACTCACAAGTGAGAAGACTCTCTTTAGGCCATAAACTTGTATTGATTTCCATGTTTATTCTGGTTATTTATGATTACCTTAAACCCAAGCATTGTCCTTGTAAATGTGGTGCTATATTTAAGTGTAAATGGAAATAATAAATCACATGTTCATTTTAGTACTCTTTTTAAAGGCATTTCTATAATGTTTGGCTCTAGTACCTACTGCATAAAATGCCTTATCTTCATTATTAATATAAAAATTATTACTATCAATTTCCTCTTTGAATTTCTTAAGAATTCAGATTTTAACATATCTTTTTAATTTAATTATTTTTAAGCAATCAGCACAGCATTAGGCATAGAATAATTACAATAAATTCTTTTTATTTTTTTAAGATTTTATTTATTTATTTGACAGAGAGAGAGACAAGTATAGGGAGCAGCAGGCAGAGAGAGAAGAAGAATGGGGCTTGATCCCAGGACCCTGGGCTCATGACCTGAACCAAAGGCAGGGGCTTAACTGACAGGGACATGTTAGAACCCCTACAATAAATTCCTATTAAAAGTGAGTTTAACTCTATTTTATTTCTCTCTCTCTTTTTTTTTCCCTTCTCCTACCTCTTCCTCTGATCACTTATTTTTTCTTACAAAAGAACTAGTGTTGTGCTATTTTGTCACTTCTGAAAAATAGCATACCATGGCGCTATAAAACACAGGTTTGAATACTTTTTCCAGGACATTAAGCTTTTATTGACTTCTAGGTCTAAATTAGTAAATTATGACGTCCTTAAAACACTATCTTTCTCCTGCGCTCATCCTCACTTTTGATCTGCTTTTGGTTTTTCTTTTTCTTTTTCAAGGTGGTCTTTTATCATTACTTGACAGCAAGGTTCAAGACATAACAGAGAAAAATTTCTTATCACCTGGAGAATGGGAAGTTTAATGATTACTATAAAAGAAAAGAATAACACCTTTTAATATGGAAAACAAGCTAGTGAAGTGTGACATAAAAATAAACATATCTTCAATGGGTATCATTTTATATAAATTTAATCTAACATATTAAGTAAAATTGCTTATCTCCTGCTCATATGCATGAATACACTTTCTAGTTTTCCCAGTGACTTTTCGAAGCTCTTGATTAATTTATCAAAATAATGTGTAGACTGTTGTAGGGTTCAATAAGAACATTAAAAAAATAATACATTTTCATTCTAGTAATAAATTACTATTTGAATCTGTTATGCAAGGAAGCAATGGATACTAGAAAAATAAGAAAGTCTCAGGATGCCTGGGTGGCTCAGTTGGTTAAGCCACTGCCTTCAACTCAGAGTCCTGGGATCAAGTCCTGCATCGGGCTTCTTGCTCAATGGGGAGCCTGCTTCTCTCTCTGTCTCTACCTGCCACTCTGCCTGCTTGCGTGCTCTGTCTCTCTCTCTCTCTCTGACAAATAAATAAATAAATAAATAAATAAATAAATAAATAAAACCTTAAAAAGGGTAATAGAAATAAATGATTCTTGTATCATAATGAATAGCACGGTGTCACATTTATGCTTCTTACATACACTTAATTGTTTTAGGCTCTCTGGGCTGCTGGAATACCATAAGTTGGGTGGCTTATAAACAACGGAAGTATATTTCTCATGGTTCTGGAGGCTGGAAAGTCTAAGATCAGTGTGACAGAGATTCATTGTCTGGTGAGAGGCTGCTTCCTGGCTCACAGACAGCTATCTTCTTGCTGTGTCCTCACATGTTAGAAGAACAAGAGAACTCTGGGGTTTCTTCTATAAGAGCACTACTCCCATTCATGAGAACTCTACCCTCATGACCTCATCAGTTACTAAACGTCCCACCTACACCATCACCTTAGGGGTTAGGATTTCAGCATAAGAATGGGGGGAGCACAAACATTGAGTCCATAACACTTAACTATAAAGCAGATGGTCAGAAAGATGTTTGTGTTCTTCCCTCACCCTTCATGAGAAAACATTAAGATAACTGAGATAGTCAATGTAATTAGAGCAGGAGACTGTGTAAAAAGCTGTGAAAGTTTATCATTGACAACACATCTAGCTCTCATTCTGAAAGGCTCCTTTTCTCCTATACCTGCCTATCTATCATCTATCTATCTATCTATCTATCATCATCATCTATCTATCTATATCTATATCTATTTATCTATCATCTATCATCTATCTAAGCTTTCTCCTTAAATGTTCATTACACTGTAGTATTCATGAATGAAATACCATGTGTTTTTTAAACTTCATTATACAGAAAATGCATATAAATCAGAGAAAAAAATTACATTAATTTCTCATATCTATCTTGTCAGGTGGATAAGAAAACACAACCTATTAGAGATTTGACTCATGACAATTCAAATGTATATGTTTTGTACTCTAAAAGACCTTCCGAACATCATGATATCTAGAGAGGAAAGTGACGTTATAATGAGAGGAAGTATAGGGTTGATTGTTTAAGATTTGAATAGTTTTACATAAAACACACTAAGAACATGGGGTGCCTGGGTAGCTCAATGGGTTAAAGCCTCTGCCTTCGGCTCAGGTCATGATCCCAGGGTCCTAGGATCAAGCCCAGCATTGTGCTCTCAGCTCGGCAGGGAGCCTGCTTCCCCCTCTCTCTCTGCCTGCCTCTCTGCCTACTTGTGATCTCTATCTGTGAAATAAATAAATAAAATCTTTAAAAAAAAAACAAAACAAAACATACTAAGAACAGTGATCTAAACCACACTCAGGTATTTTTTCAAGCAAACGTTATTACAATATTATTGACTATATTCATTTATGCTGTACTCTTCATCTTGACTTATTTATTTTATAAATGGAAGTTTATACCGCTTACTCCCCTTTAATCTATTTCACCCAACAACACCCCCCACCACCTTCTCTCTGGAAACAACCAGTTGTTCTCTGTATTTAAAAGTCCTGTTTTTTTGCTTCTTTGTTTGCTTTGTTTTTTGATTCTAAATACAAATGAAATCATCTAGTATTTGTCTTTCTTTTTTTTTTTTTAAAGATTTTATTTATTTATTTATTTGACAGACAGAGATCATAAGTAGGCAGAGAGTCAGGCAGAGAGAGAGAGGAGGAAGCAGGCTCCCTGCTGAGCAGAGAGACCCATGCGGGGCTCGATCCCAGGACCCGGGATCATGACCTGAGCCAAAGGCAGAGGCTTTAACCCACTGAGCCATACAGGTACTCCTAGTATTTGTCTTTCTGGAAGACTTATTTCACTTAGCATCAGACCCTTTAGGTCCACCCATGTTGTTGCAAGTGGCAAGATCTCGTTCTTTTTTATGAATAATATTAATATGTCCATTGTATGTGTGTGTATATATTATACACATACCTGTTCTTTATCTATTGATCTGTTGATAGACACTCGGGTTGTTTTCATTATCTAACATATTATAAATAATGTTGCTATAAATATGGATGCATATACCTTTTTGAATTAGTTTTTTTCATTTTCTTTGGGTAAATGCCTAGTAATGGAATTACTGGATCATGTATATTTCTTTTTTTAAGTTTTTGAGGAACTTCCATACTGTTTTCCACAGTGACTGCATCAATTTACATTTCTACTGACAGTGTACAAGGGTTCTTTTTTCTCCTCATCCTTGCAAACACTTATTTCTTGTGTGTTTTTTTTTTTCCCCTAGCCATTCTGACATTTTTAAATCAAATTATTTGGATTTTTTTTTGGGGGGGGTGTTAAGTATTTTTTAAACAGGAAGTTGTCTCATACATTCATACATTGGTATTTAAGAATTATCAATGACATTTTGTGAAAACTTAAACACATTTCTTCACTAAAAGTCAGTGTCATCTCTTTGGAAAATGCAAATCTTACTAGGGCTTTCTAATTTAAGCTCTGTTTTTATAGATACCTCATTTTGACAGTGACCCAAATACCAATTCCTTTAGGCAGCACATATATAATATGTTGAAAGACTACGCTAGGTGAAGGACATGTAAATATATACACAAAACACATTTTCTCTGTTCTTAAAGAATATACAAACTGAAAATAAGAGCAGACATATCCAGTACAGTAAGAAAGGATACATAATAATGTATGGCAGGATATAGATATTGCTCCAAAGTATTATGGGAATTGAGAAGACCAGATTAATTCGGGCCAAAGGAAAATTTTCATGGCAGCAGATAAATTTGAGTTGAAATTTCCATCCTGGAAAATATGGATTTAAGGAGGAATAATATTCTGGGGGAAAGGGATTATATAAACCCAAAACATTAAATAAGGATTATGAAAGGCATATGTGGAGGATTTTGTTCAGTTCGATTAAAACTAAAATTCAGTGAGAAGAAAGACAGTTACATTGGAGTAGAGCATTTGAAGGAATTTTAATAGGCAAGATAAGAATTTACAGTTTAAGCACTGAGATAGGAATTGACATTAGGAGAATGAGACACTGTGGACTCTGAGAAACAAACTGAGGGTTTTAGATGGGAGTGGAGTGGGGGATGGATGAACCTGGTGGTGGGTATTAAGGAGGACATGTATTGCATGGAGTACTGGGTGTTACACACAATGAATCTTGCAACACTGCATCAAAAACTAATGATGTATGTTAGTCGCATAACATAATAAAAAAAAGTGTTATTGTATGTAAAGATAACTACAGTGAAATAATATAACTTTGATGTATAAAGGTAGAAAGACAGATTTTGATTATGACAAATGTTTACACAGACTATAAAATTCTAGTTTTATATATCTAGTGGTAATTTTTTATTGTTATCCTACATGAAAATTCAGTTAATTTATTTGCTGCAGGTTTGAGTCTATTGGCAAAGTTTCTGAATATATTTGACTAGTTACTGTGTTGCATTAGACTTGACCATTTTGCTGGCATTTAAAACAAACCCCTAGTACTTGGGGACACTGAGATGGTCTTGACTACAGAAGGGTCCCTTGGAACTTCTCTGTTGGACCATTTGAATGTCAATTGCAATGAATGTCCTCAGGATGTGGTTTAGGAGATACTATAATAAACTGCTATAAAATTTAACTGCCACTATACTTCAGAAAACGATTGGTGGGGTTATTGAAAAAGAAACACAAAAGTGTAATGATAGTATTTGTTCTGGTATAATCTCACTGACAAGTAATTTCACTGGAGTCATCCTAGTTACCCACTGAGTCATCTCTCTTTGTTGTTACCAAATTTCATCTAGAAGGATCTTTCTGAAAATTCTACTTAAGAATTTCACTTTTTAGCTTTTTCTAGGACTCTACAGCACAGTGATCTCAGAAAGAGAATTTGAATATCTTATTCATAAGAAATAAAGGTGTTTTTCTTTTACATATTCTAAAACTACTTTTATCCAAAATGTTATTTCTCATGAACTTCATTAGATACAGCCTAAAGGGTTTCCCCATATGTTACTTTTGACAATGCCAAAACCAGAGAATTTCATTAAAAGTTTCAATCAAGCTTTTCAAAAGTTCTACATTCTCTGAATTTACTTCCAAGGCAAATGTGACAAAGAATTTTAATATATAATGTTATTTAGCATAAAAATGCACCAATGCACAATAAAGTATGAGAAATAATATCATTTTTAGTACAAATTTATTTGAAAAATAACTAGAAAAGCAGACTATAATGTTGTATTGGTTCTAAAACATTAGATAACTAATAGTATATAGGAAGATATAATGCTCACTATTCACTAGCTTCTCTTTAATGAGCATTCTCTTGAAATAAGGTAATTCCCAACCTTAGCTGTCACTCCTATCTCTCCTACCTTTCCCTCCATATCCCACTTTTTTTTTTGATCTTTTTTTAAGATTTTATTTTATTTTATTTATTTTTTTCCCACTTTATTTTTTTCAGCATAACAGTATTCATTGTTTTTGCACAACACCCAGTGCTCCATGCAAATCGTGCCCTCTCTATTACCCACCACCTGTTCCCCCAACCTCCCACCCCTGACCTTTCAAAACCCTCAGGTTGTTTTTCAGAGTCCATAGTCTCTTATGGTTCACCTCCCCTTCCAAATTTTTTTTTTTAATAAACATATAATGTATTTTTATCCCCAGGGGTACAGGTCTGTGAATCGCCAGGTTTACACACTTCACAGCACTCACGATAGCACATACCCTCCCCAATGTCCATAGCCCCCTCCCCCTCTCCCAATCCCACCTCCCCCCAGCAACCCCCAGTTTGTTTTGTGAGATTAAGAGTCATTTATGGTTTGTCTCCCTCCCAATCCCATCTTGTTTCATTTATTCTTCTCCTATCCCCCTAACCCCCCATGTTGCTTCTCCATGTCCTCACATCAGGGAGATCATATGATAGTTGTCTTTCTCCGATTGACTTATTTCACTAAGCATGATATCCTACTTTTTAAGGAGAAAATGACATATATATATATATATATATATATATATATATTTAAAGACAAACTATAGAGGGGAATTATAATTATTTTTTTATCTGGAAAATAGAACATATTTATATTACTGAATCAAACATATTTCTTTTTTCACTTTGTCTTTGTGTTGTGGTTCTTAATGCAAAAAATGGTAGAATCAAGAAATAAGGTAGAAATATGATTATTTTTACTAGATAGAATCTTAGTGACCATTGGAATTTTGCTTGGAAATACATCCTACCTGAAACAGAAAGAAGAAAAAACAAAACCTTTAAAATAAAAAACTAGTTTGGAGAATAGTTTGAAACAGGTTAAGGGACACCTGGTGGCTCAGTGGGTTAAGCATCCAACTTGTGATTTTAGCTCAGGTCATGATCTCAGGGTCATGAGAGAGCCCCGCACCGGGATCTGTTCTCAGTGTGGAGTCTGCTTGAGATTCTTGTTCTTCCTCCCCTTCCATGTGCTTGTGTTCTCTCTCTCTCTCAAATAAATAAATAAAATCTCGAAAGAAAGAAACAAGTTGAAAAAAATATGGGTTTGAAATAATCGAAATATCAACATTATCTTCATACTAGGTGAGAAATAAACTGAAACACTATTTTATTGTTAAATATTAATTTATTTCTTTAATCCTTATATTCAAATATAGGATTTATGTTTGGCAAATGAATAAAATGTCAACATAATCAATTGAAGAATAAGTTGTTCATCCAGCACTTTGTAAAGAATCTAACAAATAATGGTGTGTCAACCCAGAACATATTGTAGTTTAAGACCTAAACTTTATAAAAACACATGTGCAATTACAGAATAAGACAGAGATAGTAAGCAAAGAAGGAGAGGGAGAAAGAGAAAAGAAATGGAAGAATAATTCTCTTTTTTTAGTGACTTAATCTTTGCCTAAAAGCTTAATTAAGAAAAAAACCATGTCTATGACATATCATAGTCCTTTAATAAAATATTAGATCCCTCTTATTGTTGTTGTTGTTGTTACAATTACCTTAACACCTTTGACTTGTCTGTCCTTTGGCATATAACTTGAGACCACTCTCAAGCTCTAAAATAATAGAATATATAGACCTAAAATATTTATTAAACCTATTTTGATACAACGTAATTTATTTCTTAAGTTTTGTTAAAATATTATTTTCAGTCCAATGGGACAAAAGATATTTAAACAAATTCTTTCAAAATTGTTGTTGTTATAATCCATAATTATATGGCAGCTATCAGTTTAATCATGTGATTCTTTGGCGACTCATTGGCTTTTAATCTTTCTTGATAGGCACTGTACAATTAATAGTGTGGTTTACTGTCAACATTCTATGGGGATTATTCACAAACATTCAATTAGTTGACTCATACAAAGGGATGAAATTAAATTTGATAATTATCTTGTTTTGCTAATTGTTTTCTAGACTTCCAGATTGCATTTTGATAAGCCTTTTCATTTCAATTCCAACAGCTTTTTTGAGCAACTACAGTTTGTGTAAAGAGAAAGCTAGTTAGGTCCTGATAAAAGAGAATACTTTTTCAGAACAAAATTCTTTAAACATTTTAATGGAAGGCAGGCAAACAGAGCTGTGAAGAACTCCCTTAGGTGTTATAAAGCAAACATCCATAACACCCTCTTGAAATTTAAGGCAGGGGGAAAAAAAATACACCTATGGGGGTTGTCAGTAGTTTCTTGGAGATTAGCCATTCAAGAGGTAAGATTACAATCTTTTTATATAATTATTATTATAATCTTACAATACAAGATGTAATGGCATTTGTTGACTACTGAAAAAAGAGAAAATGGTAACTTTATTTGGAAAACAAATGCATAAACCTATTTAAATAAAATATTTATAATACTTTTTGTTAAGCACAATGGAGAAAATTGCTATATAATAACTTTAACCTATGAATGCCATTTTTAACTGGCATTTAGGGAATTTTTCGTGTATGTATCTATATTTTTTTTTTGGAACAAATACATGTTTTGTCTTTTTATTACCATATGATTTATGTAAAAATTTGCATATGCCTAATTATTAGAATAGCAGATTATCTTATCATTTGGTATAGACAAGCATAGTACATCAGTAATTTCTTACTCCAAAGATATTACGACACAGAAGTATAAGGGCCAACTTAATTAAAGGCTGTGATATCCCTCTCTAGGCTGAAGTGACAGTGACTCACAATACATAATTAAATTTTCTCTCTGATGATCTTGACATGAGAATTGTTATAGACCACTTTCAATGATGCTTTTAACTGTGTGTTTAAAAATATAGCTTCAGATTCTGTTGGTTTTTAGAGATAGGGCACTGCAGTCACCTACTTAAAATAATTCCCATATAAATATACTTCAGTGTACTTAACCATAGTTATAAAAGCAGCTATGTTGACAAATATTTTAAATCATATTAAAATATTTACTTAAAAAACATTCCTTATCAGTTGCAAAAATCACACAGATACAAAAAAGATAAGTGTGTGTGTGTGTGTGTGTGTGTGTGTGTGTTGTGTGTGTGTGTTTTAGGGGCGGCCTTGTTTTTATTTATTCATTTACTTAACTTTAATTCCAGTATAGTTAACATAAAGTGTTAAATTAGTTTCAGGTGTACAATATAGTGATTCAACAACTCTATACGTTACTCAGTGCTCATCATGATTTAAGTGTACTCTTAATCCCCTTCATCTATTTCATCCATCCCCCCACCTACTACCCCTCTGGTAACCACCATTTTGTTCTTTATAACTCAGAGTATATTTTTTTGGTTTGCCAAAAATGATTATTTTCTTAATGAATGGATCAAACTTAAAGAGAAACACAGTGAATACAATAGTGTATTCATCGACAAGATTCCAAAAGCAGAATGTAATGAAGATTTACTTTTGTTAATTTTTATGCTATGATTTTTTAAATGGTTCTTGACTCAGCTTAAAATACCCAAGTACTAGGATATCAGAAGTTCCACAGTTTATATCTAACGGCAAATACAAATGGCTAACATCCCCGAAGTCACACTACCTTTCTTCTGATTTTTTTTTTCTTTTAATGAAGAGGGAGCCAAGATTTTCCCCTCTGAATTATTTGACTGATTTTGCAACCTCTTATTTTAAGAAAGGAGGATAACAGGGCTATTTCCCATGAGTGACTCCATCACTTCACTCATGACTAAACTATTTTTATAGCTTGGCCATAATCCAGAAATCTAAAAGCAAGAATACTGACAAAACTCTTGGTGCATTTAGAACTGCCTGGCTGCACTCAAACCTTTAAAATTCACAAAGGGTGGGTTGATATGTGAAAAAAAAAAAAAATGGTGTTTTGGGTCATCAGGCCCCTCAATGTTTCATATGCTCTGGTTTCAATAAGATCTCAAAGATTTCCCAAACCTTTGAAGTGTTATTTTAAAGAGTGTGCACATACATATACACACACACCCAATGTAACATAATGTAATTTCTGAATCATCAACATGGAAAGCAATAACCTAGGCAGTATTTTGGCAATATGCAGGGACAGACATTTGAAATTGCTTTAACAATGGCCACAGCAGCTAACTATATAGTTTACAACCTGTGAGGAACATGCTAAGTGAATATGTATATTCTTTCATGAAATATTCCCATAGCCTTGTGAGGTACTTTAGAAATTACTGGACTATAATTTTAGAATATAGAAGTAGAATTAATAAAAATATAGAAATTATTATATCATTTAAATGTATATCATAGATAAATAAAGAGAAAAATTTAAGTAACCCAAAGTCAAAGACACAGAAGAGTGGTTATATTAACTTGGGTAGTCTGATTTCAGAAACTGTACTTTTTAAACAACTATATTATTCAGTTTCCCTTCTCTAATCCATGAGGCCATTTGTTAACAAAATATTTCATGTATTTTAAGAAAAAAGGTCACAAATGTTAATGATTCTGATGTCAAAGTATGGTAACTCATAGATGCTTATTCTATTTACTTTTAAAAATACATTTAGGCTAGATGTATGGCCTAGCTTCAGATATATAATTATTCATTCTTCGTATGCATTCTAAGGAAAATTGTTTATTTTTTACAGAAGTATTTTTTTAAAGATTTTATTTATTTATTTGACAGAGAGAGAGAGATAATGTAGGCAAAGGCAGGCAGAGATAGAGAGGAGGAAGCAGGCTCCCTGCTGAGCAGAGAGCCCAATGCAGGGCTTGATCCCAGAACCCTGAGATCATCACCTGAGATGAAAGCTGAGGTTTAACCCACTGAGCCACCCAGGTGCCCCCGAAGTAAGTATTTTTTTTATTTAAATGTTCAAACCAGTTAAAATATTTGTACCAAGTGAGTTTATGTAGTTAAATAAACTTCATAAAGCTTCTCTAACTTTCAAAATTTAATGTTATGATTCATTTTCTAAATTGTGCTACATTCAACGATAAAGGGAAGATTTTTTTTTTCCCAATAAAGACCACATTTAACTTAGAAGTTCTATACATCTTATATTAATTTTATTAAGCTGGTTTTAACTCAGAAAATTAATAGGGGAATTAATGTAGGCCCATTTCAAAATGTTTTATCTCTAACAGAAACATATTGTGGTTTATCATCTGTCATTATATGTACATTTCTGGTAGGATTATTTTATATACTTTGTTTTATGTTTACTGCACAGAATTTGATTCATGTTATTTTTGTCTGAGCTATGCTTTCTTATGCTTGTGTGACTAAAGTTACTGCTCTTATGTATCTGATACCTCTTGGCACCTTGTGGTAGTAAACTCTGAATGCTCAAGTTAAAATATGGTTAGTTTTTGAAGTCTTATTACTTCAAAATTACAATTTCCATAGAATTAAGTCAATTAAAATAATGATAAAAGTATATTCTTGAAAAGGGTATTAAAATTGCAATGACCTACTTCTCGAAGATGTAAAAGAAATAACCTATGTCCTACAAATAGAAGTTTTCAGAAATACTAAGTGACTCTTAAAAAACTTTGGGACTCAAAGAATATGTCAACTTCTGTAAGACAGATATAGAAGTAATGCCTAGAATTACCAAAAGCATTAATTTTTATCTACTGACAATGACTCAAAAGTTTTTCTCATCTTTTGAACAACTGTGCTTATACAGTAGTGTGTAAATTGTTGTATAACTGCATATTTTTGTAAAATCCTTAGGATTAACTTTATATTAATATTATTCATATTAGTGTTAAACATAATATCCAAGCTCTGAAGAAGAAACTAGAAATTATTTTACTTGGAGTAAAGTCAAAAGTTATTGATTGTATTTTAATTTTGATTTTGTCTGAATCATTTTGGGCAAGTTAACGAATTTCTTTGAATACAATTTTTTAATCTGCCAAATTAGAAAAATAACATTATGGCTTAACCTTAAAATCTGACATTTGATTTAATATCATTCAAGAAAGAGAGATTGACAAAATAGATTTCAAAAAATAACCCAACCTTAGGGCTCACTGCTGGTGCTAAACATTTTATAAGTTTGGACAAATGTATGCTATATATCCATCATTATGTCATGCAGAGTAGTTTCACTGCTCTAATATAATTGTTTTTTATAGTCTTCATTTCTTTGAAGATACTCTCCTTCTGCTCATTCATTATTTCCATCTTTTCTTCCAGGTCATAATCGTCTAATTCCAATATCTAGGTCATAAAGTGGTTCTGCATTCATGTGTTTATGAGTTCCATTTGCTTGCTTTTCATTTGTTTAAGTATGAAATGCTTACCATAAGTTAGGAACAGATTAACAGTAGGAACTGATACATACCATTATTTTACTTTCTTCACTACTTTGCTAGTGCTTGAAAGGTCTGTTCCTTCTTAGGTCTACTGACTGAACTTAGGAGATGATCATTCACATTTTACCAAGTGCAGGTTGATCTGGAAGTGGGCCATAGATTTTAATAATTGAGCACACCTGCTATGATGTTGCCACAGCTGCCAGCGCCAGTGTATTTGATCACATCAATGTTGAGTCCAGGGGTAGGGCCGGAATGTGCCTGCAAATTCATTAGGAATGGCCTCTAGTTTCAGAGAATGTTGCAATACACACACACTATAATAACCTTTCTGACTGGCAGTCTCAACTTCGCTGAACAAACAAAAAAAAAAGTGGAAAAATGGAAAAGATTGAGGTACTGCAAGATTTGGCTGGTGAAAACTCCTAAAACAGTTTTTAAAAATTAAAGTTATCCTTAACTGTAACAATATCTCTATGTAAAAATCATTTTTGAATAGCAGTAAATAGCCAGGGTAAAGTGGTACTTTGCAATTGAAATGAGTTATAGATATTCCTCTAATATAATAAAATGTTATAGAGTGAAACTGTGTTTTCCCAAATATTCTTGGTTTTTAAAAGGGGCAGTAACTTTTTACATTCTCTTAGAAAACAATAGTTCATCTTTTCACTGATAAGGGGAAAATCTTTGCCACTTTTTTTTTTGTCCTTGATTTCTTCTCATCTAAGAACTAGCAAATTAGTTTTTATCTGAAATCCAGTTCAGTCATGGTACTTTCTTTCTGACAGTAAGCTTGTCTTGTTTTGTTTGTTTTTTTTACCCCTGAACAACGTTTAGTTTCTCACATACAATAATAAACCTTAAAGATTTATGAACACTAAAATTCTGTGTAAAGAGAAAATTATTTGGAAAACTAATAATTATGCCAGATCCTGTGGTTGATTTTATTCTTATTGACTTTATCAATTATTATTTTATATTTTTCAAAAAGTCATTTTACATATTTTCTTATTGTTGCTATTTACTAAAATACATTTTGAAGAACTTTATGAGCTGCAAAATTGTTAAAACTGTATGATTATAATTATATAAAGATTTTATGTATGTATACATGTATATCTTCAGTTAAGGACAGAAATAGCACTAATGACAAAGTCTTCAGTCCTCATATTTCCAATCCCTATTTCTATGATTTAAAAAAAAAAGATGCAATTGTATACACAGAGGGATAGATAAACTATATATTCCAATATGCACAAGGTACTGTGGTTTTAAAAATTATCAAACTTTAATCCTATTGATATATTTTATGTAATCTGCAGACACAAAATTATATTTTTCTAATACAAAATGAAATATATCTAGTATTTTGAAAAGAACCTGAAATTGGTAGTTTAAGGAAGTTGAATTTGGAATCCAGCTCTGCACTAGCTTGTGATAACTTGTCTTATTTAAAATATGGATAATAAACTTTATTGTTCAGTGTTCTTAGGAAAAACACATGAGATATGCATGCAATATGACTGGTGCATATTAATTAATTAAGAGCCCATGAGTACTAGCTTTCTTGCCAATATGATTTTCAGCAAGTTCTATGATCCACAGTTAAAAAAACCTTTGTTAATACAAATAATTGTGTTAGAAAAATCAGAGGAGTGTTCTGAACACATTCAGGAATGCAAAACATTAAAAAGTGCAATTTTTACTCTGGCATTGATTTTCTGTCTGCTTCTCAGCTTCTAAATGACAACTCCGGAAATATTTAACCATCCCACAGAGTTTTCATGTGGATGAACCAGTAGTAGGCGGCTTTATGTTACTCTATTAAGTATACTCAGGTGGTGAGTCCCCTTTCTTACTAAGAAAATGATGTGATGCTCATTTAAGAAGATGCAACATCCACCGTCACCACAGGCATTTTGAACTGCCTACCTATAATGATAATTTATTTATTTAGCACCATGCATGCACCTGATGCCTCTTGTACCCAGTAACTTTCATATTTGGGAATAAATTTTCAGCACATGACCACAGTATATAAAACAGAGAAAAGGGCTTTCAGTTTTTCCTATGAGTCAAGCTGTTTGAAAGCTTCCCTTGTTCTTATTTTAAAAAGGGGTTTCCTTTCATTAATCCAGTTTATAGTGTGTGCACATGGTTTTATTGAAACAGAGTGCACTACTCATGAAAATGTCTATTAGACAAACAAATTCTTTTTTGTTTTTGGTCTTTTTCACTGTGGAAAACTGAAGGAAAAGAATTCTTTACAGAAGGACTTATGTAAAGTCCCCTGTGTTTAGAAGACATGAGGCTGTTTATAAGTTAGTTTGATGGAAAAAACATAAATAAATTTCTAAAGGTTAACCAAAAGAATAATTAATATATTCTGGCATTGCAAAATCAGATATGACAATGCCTGTGATTTGTATGCTATCCTATTTATTTATGTTACAGGAGAATTCAAAAAAATAAAAAGTTCTATTTTTTTGCTGCCATATAGTCATATATTTAGAAAAACTCCTGTCTTAATCACCTGGGCCAAAGATAATAAGCACCAACAATTTGTGTGTATTTGCCAAAGAACCCTAGCTATTTGGTTGTTTTTCATTAGTTGGTTTCCACTGAGGGAAACTTAAGAGTCCATTTTTTCCAAACCATCCCTTTTATCACATCTTGGAGCAATTCATCCTGCTTGAGTATTTCTTAGCGGGTAGCTCATTAATTTTCATGACATCTTTTATTGCTGAGTAGCTCTCATTTAAAACAGAATAAAACAAAACCATCAGTTTTTAAAAGTTTTTCCAAAACATATTTCCTTATCATTTTTTTCCAAATCAATCTATTATCTATCATCTATCTATAAGTATATATAGATACCTATATCTGTGTTTATGTAGCTATATTTATATATTTGTATCTATATCTTCATATAATATAATTGTGAGGCTGTCAGATTACTTACATGAAAATTTATACACCAAAGAGGAAGGCAAAATCTCAAGTCCAATAAGTGAATATTTGACTAAATGAGTGACACATGAGACAGCTGATGAATTAGATTTTGACAGGCTTATGGCAGCTACTTGCTAAATTTACCATTGTTTAACTGTGGATCATAGAACTTGCTGAAAATAATATTGGCAAGAAAACTAGTACTCATGTGATCTTAAAACATCTAAGAACATAATAGTAAAATCAATGATTTCTGTTGAATAGAAATGTTCTGTGTGTGGTATGGACTCAGAGACTCTGGGCTGGTTCTACCTGTTAACAGAGTCTATGTTTCCATATTGTCTGGGTGTCTTCCAGGTTAAATTGGCTGAGCCTGGACTATGTTAGTGGTTCTATAGTAGCAAAATTGCATCTGGAGACCATACGCACACTTTCTTTCTTACCAATTTTCACTTGGTTCTATTTATTGAACTTATAGAAGTGCTGAGTGAGTCATGGCAAGCTGCTTGTCAAGTGAAAGGTGCCATCCAGCCTGGCTGAAGTCAGCAAAGGGACTCAATATCTTTGTACTAAGTGGCTGGTGGGCAACAGCTTTGCAATTTCACAATTGCATATGTAAGCAATAAAATCACTTTTATTAGATGTACAAAATTTTAGTTGTTAGGGATTTTTGGTCATTTTATTTAATATGGGAATGCTTTCCATCTAACCACTCTGATGTCCAGAGTCTGAATGTTTCCTATACAAGGCTACATTAGTCAAACACTTCCATTGCTTAGCTGTTCAAATTGTTGGCTCTTTCTTAAATTTTTAATTCTAAATTTTCAAAAAAAAAAAAAAAGTAGGAAAAAACTAGCCTATCTGCCAAAGTTAGAAAGAGAAATTAGATAAATAACATCCATGGGTTCTAGGTACTGGTGAATTTTTTTTTTTTAATCAAATTAGAAAATTTATGGAATAAACTTAAGACAACTTTCAGCTGTGATCTTATCATTCTATAATACTGCATGTTTCTGAAAAATAACATTTCCAATCTTTTTATGTGATATCTGTCTCTTGCGCTTCCCAGGCATTGAATTCAGATCTTTACTCTAAACCGATGACTCTCACATGGTGGGGGGTGTGTGCAACTTTGCTGCTCAGGGGACTTTGGCAATGTCTGGAGACATTTTTGGTTGACATAACTGAGGATAGTGAGTGCTACTGGCATCTAGTGTGTAGGGCCCAGTGATGCTGATGAACATCTTACAATAAACAGTGTGACCCCATAACAAATAATTTCCTGACTCAAATTGTCAGTTGTTCCAAGGCTGAGAAACAGTGATCAAAGGCAACACAGAATTAATCTAATTATTTTAACATATATACCTTTAAATAGATAATATATAACATATATAATAACATATATACCTTTAAATATTATCTTCCTTTATGAGAGTGTATTAAGAAACAGGAAAATGACTTGAGAAGTGTCAGAGAGCTAGAAAATATCCCCTAGTTGAACCCCCAGATTTCACTGGATTCATAGCCAGTGTTTTACCTGCTTTATTCATTGGTATGTAAGACAATGCTTGCATCTCATGCCAAAGCTATCAAGAATTCAGAACTCAATCTTGACTCTCCTTGTTACTAATTGGTTCCAAGACAGTCAACCAGAACAAGAATTTTGGAAAGCCCTTCACCATATTTTTACCTCTCTAGCTATGGGATATATATAGCTATAAATGTTGTACTTATAATAATTACTGCTAAAAATAATTCAATATTTTCTTGCTTTTCTACTTTATAGGATGTCTGTCAATGACTTCTTCTTATCTTCATTCTCTTTTAGATGGGAAGAGGGAGTGAGAAGTGAAAACTGTGAGTCTCCTGTAGTTTACTTAAGTCTGTGTCTAGCAAATGTTCATTCCTTGTTTTCAGTATTAATGCACTATTCCCTTATATATGCATTTAATAGGTCACTTGTTACAAATTTTCACAAGAAGTAAGACATAATTCTACAGGCCTATGGTGAATTTATACTCACAACTGCTAGCTTTTCTTTAACTTAGTAAGTAAAGAATCTTTTTTTCTTTTTTTAATAACTCAGCAAAGTAACAGAGCAGAATAGCTAAGCATAGTTAAATATCACTGACATTATCTGTGATAGTAAAGAAGCATTAGAGACAAAAGTGGGACATGTGTCAACTTCTATTTCTAGGAGGTATTGACATTTCTGTAGGAAAAAGCTATGAGAAAAACTCAAAATCAGAAATGCAAATTGTCAAATATAAGCTACCAGTCTACTTTGGTTTGCAGTGTAATGTAAAAAATAGATTTTTTATTAATAGAAAACAATCCATGAGAATTTTGGTAGAGTCAACTCATAGTGACTCTTTAATCATAACTTCTCCACCAGGTTTGAATTCTGTTTGCATACACACACATGCCAAAGTTCTAAAATTATTGTAAAGATATTTCTTACTCTTCAGTATTTAACACTTTGTTCATGGAGACTGAAAGTTGTATTAAAATATTTCTGTATTTTTTAAAAATACAGTCTGAAATTTCTTGTAAAATATCTCTTTTGTTTGATAAAAATTTATTTTTTTGAAGATCAGTGTAACTCTTCAGGTATTTCCAGTAGTCTGTGTTCCCCTCACTCTTACTCCCACCTGCCCTCTAAAACCTTCTCCCTGTTTCAGTTCAGCCACAGTAATGTCCAGGAAGAATAATTTTTTTTTTTTTTTAATGCTAGCAACAAAAGTGAGAATAAAAAGCAGCTGATGTGGAGGCTATTTGGCAGCAAATACAAGAAGTGTAATGTGCTTTGAGGAAAATATAAGGAGCTCACCATAAGAAAGGTAGCTACCCTGAAGCAGGGAGTAATAGTTTTCCAGAAGAGGGTTTAGGTTCAGAGTCACAGCTCTTGAATTTGCTCTACTCAAACTTGTCCCTTCAGGCTGCCGTGATCCGGAAAACTGAATTCCCTTCTGTCAGCATTATGAATGATACCTTTGTACTAATACTAGAAGACAATGCCCAAAGGCAAGTATTATTTGGCAATATAATTCAACATCTAACAACAAGTCATTTTCCCTGCTCTCTTTTCTTTATCTCCCTCGGGGGGAAAAATCTCTGGTAACAAAAAAATTAAATTTAATCTTTGATGTTTTTTTAAAATCTCTATTTCTACACATTTTTCAAAATGCATCTTACTTGTTTCTCAAAATATTTACTCTATTGTTCTAAAACCACAATGGTGTTATTTGATCAATGATCATATATTTTCTTCTACTGATAATAGGATATGCTCTACACATATCTCAAAACACCATAATATACATTGATAACCTTTAATATAGTTTGCTTAAGATTTTTTAATTTTGAAAAAAATAACATGCTGCTTTTAAGTTATTTTTAAATTCATATCTAATCTGTGAGTGGTCTATGAAAAAACAAATACTCATTGCTACAACAAACACACAGTGATAATCTACATATCATCCTGCATTTGCCTTAATCAAGAGATCAAATAACTATTTATTGAGCATGCACAAAATTGCCTGGGGATGTGGTAAGAACAGAAGATGAAGAGGCAAACAGTACAACATGTCTGCCTTTAGAAAGATTATACTCTTGTGGGAAATACCAAAAGCAACAACTACAACACAATGCATATACAGAACATATATATGCATAAAATATTCTATGAGCACAATAAAAGAATATATTTAATTTTAGCTGTGTGGGAAAGGAAAGACTCTACAAGTACAGAAAAAAACCTTGCTTTTCCAGAAAAATTTGAAACCATCCTAAAAGCCTAACAAACTACAATCTTACTTTTTTGGTTTAATAACAACTTTGATATTATTAAGTAGACTGTTCAACTAAAATTATAAAATCTTGGACAGGTAAAGTATCATTGCTTTGTGTTGGTGCTCAGGAAACAAATAAAAAACACTAATTAAATGAAAAAGCTGGTGTTTTCAATAATTTTCATGTCAAATTCAATGAAAAATACATCAATACAACCAGAGTCTTTTCTTGTTTGTATGTGGGGCTATTATATCAGAAGTCCATAATATGAGTATAGAATTCACTATCTCTCACTTTTTTGTACAGACTATTGTCTCTCAAAACAACTCATTTCATTTTGAGATAGCTGTAATTTTCAGTCCAGAGGCTTTTATAATTTTATTAAATTGTAATATGATGAGTCCAAATAAAATTGCACTTTAATTGTTTTTAATTAAATTTCAACAGATCCAAAACCAAGTTTAAAATGACATGTTTTCTATGGTCTTTTATATAATGGCTTACTCATATTTGTATCCATTCAGATCTAATTCAGTATCTAGCCAAAATCAAGCATTAGATATATGGTTATTTAAGCTTTTATAGTTTGTGAAAAATGAGAAATTGAGCATTTCAAGAAATTCACAATTTACAATGAAAAATGTTAAGCTGGAGGTTTATATTCATGCACATAATTTTAAATTGAAAATGGATAAGAAACAGCATTTATCATTTGAATTTTATAAAGACAAACCCACAGCAAGGTTCAGGTACACTTCAGGAATACTACATACTTCATTCAAACTTTTTTTTTTCAATGTCTTCTCAGATTAAACAGACTTCTTCTTTATCTATTGCATCAGTGTATTCATTGGCTGTCCAGACTAATCAGAAGTTGACTTTACTAATTCACTAATTCACTAATTTACCTAACTAATCAGTGACTCCTTGAAATTAACAGACTCTCTTGTCTTATGTAATCTGGAATTAATTTGGTGATACGTAGACAGTAAATGGAAACTGAAATAGTTCAACAAAATTTAAAATAAAATGTTACCTTTATTGTCATAATTGACCTAATTTCTTTAACCTCTCAAGTCATTATTTCAAATAAAAAGAAGAAATAATTTTTTATTTCAAATGAATAAAAGTCAAGCTGATGAAATATCAAAAGGCTTTTAGAATCTATTAATACTTGATGTTCCTAAATGCAATACAAATGTCTTTAAGCTCAAATTATTTTTATTCATTATATGTGTATATATGTTGTTTTTATTTAAGGTCTTGGGTTTTTTTTCTTAAAGATTTTATTTATTTATTTGACAGAGAGATCACAAGCAGACAGAGAGGCAGGCAGAGAGAGAGAGAGGGAAGCAGGCTCGCTGTCAAGCAGAGAGCCTGATGCAGGACTCGATCCCAGAACCCTGAGATCATGACCTGAGCCAAAGGCAGCGGCTAACCCGCTGAGCCACCCAGGCGCAAGGTCTTGAGTTTTAAAAATAACTTCTTAAATTGTTTTGACACTATCTTATATTCAATTTCTGTTAGTCTTTTCTTACATATCCTCTTATTTGGAATTTGGTTGTCATGGATTGCTTAAAGATCTGCTAAACTAACTTCTCTAATTTGGGGGACAGTGGGTGAATGGATTGTTATCTTTGTTTTTCCTATTTAATTTGTATTTTCTTCAATCTCCTGAATATTATCTTTTTCCTCAAGGGCCAATTTTTGCTTTGTTTAGAAATTATTTGATTATGGGGCACCTGGGTAGCTCAGCTGATTAAGTGAACAACTATTTATTTCAGCTCAGGTCATGATCTCAGGGTCTGGAGATGGAGCCCCTTGTTGGGCTCTGTGCTCAACAGAGTCTGCTTGGGATTCTCTCTCTCCCTCTCTCTCTGCCCCTCCCCTACTTGCATTGCATGCACTCTATCTCACAAATAAATAAATAAAATCTTTTGAAAACATAAATAAAATATAGTATTAATTATATTATCAATATTAATATTAGATTAATTATATCATATAATATATTTATAATCAAGCAAAAAAGGTTATCTTAATATTCAAGCAATTATATTATATTAATAATCAAGCAAAAGAGAATAACTACTATATATTCTTCATTCATAAGTAACACTTGGCAAATGATATTCTTCATTCTAGGATGAGTTAGTGAACAGCCTTCCATTTTACTGAGCATTCCCAAATGCCAAAGTGAAAATGATTTATTCTGGGCTACCATTCTGGCTATTCTTGTCCTTCCCAGTCACATAATTATATTTGTTGATATGTATTTACCTAGGAGGTAGATGCTTGCCTTCTAATCATCCTGTGTTCAGAAATGAGGAAGGGAAGTATTTTACTATATGTAACAGTGCACCCTATCAGTCCAGAGATCCCCTGGGGTTTAAAACAGGCAAATCAGCTCTCTCTTCTTCCTTCAGCCTTTACTGAGCATGCCATTCACCATGACTTCCACTGACCTGCTTCATAAGTCAACATACTTCTGTTCTTCTAGGTATTTGTTACAACCATTTTTCTAGCAATGCACCCCCCCCACAATGATGTTCTTTTTGTTGATGTGGATATGACCTTAAAATAATTTTAATGAGGTTCCAGAAGGGCAAGTAGATAAACTGAATTTGTAAACTTGAACCAGAATCCCTAATTACCGATTTAATGCTTGTTATTTTCATTTGTCTGTATCCTTGGCAAGAGGATCCTACTCATCTTTTCTCAGTACTTGGCATAGTGTTTGGCTCAGAGCTGGCATAAAATGATATTCATTTGAGGAATTAATATTTATCTGCAAAATACTCTTTTACTTTCTTACTGTTCTTAAGACCATGAAAGAAAGACATTCTCTATCTAAAAGTGTATATTTGAATTCCTGTTCTTCTATAAGTCCCTAATGGGGCATGCAAGAAAATGCCACCAAACTTCCTTTACTTAATCCCAGTTTTGTTAAAACACATTTCACATTATGGACTTTGGAAGGGGAGTAAATTATGAATAACAAAATGAAAGTATCTTTAATGTGATTGAATTATTAAATGTTCCTAAATGAACTATGTAAGTGATCAAGAAATCTACAGATTTAGAATTCCAAACAATTTGACTTTGAGGCTTTTTTTTTTTAAGATTTTATTTATTTTTTGACAGAGAGAGAGAGAGAGAGAGCCGAGTGCATGTGTGCACAAGCAGAGGGACTGACAGTGGGAGAGGAAGAAGTAGGCTCCTTGCTGAGCACGGAGCCCTACCTAGGAGCTTGATCCCAGGACCGCGGGATCAGGATCTGATCCAAAGGCAGATGCTTAACTGACTGAGCCACCCAGGTGCCACTTGAAAGAGCTTGAGAAGGAATCAGATATTGTGGGCAAAATGAACAGATCGAAATTAAATTAAGGCAAAATCATCATTAGTACAACTTAATATTTGTGCTAAAAGATGTATTAGTGTATTTTCCTTAGTTTATCCTAAACTCCAAAACATATACATTTATATGGAATATATATTGGAGTATATTGTTATATGGAGTATATATATATATATGTATATATATATATATATATATATATATATATATATATATCTCCTAAACTCCAAACATACATATCTACACACACACACACACATATATATATATATATATATATAGAGAGAGAGAGAGAGAGAGAGAAACATATTTTTGAAAACAGAATTATAGTGACAATCATTTATGGTGATAAAATAGTTCAGGAGGATGCTTGATTTTGTATTTATATTACAAAAAGAATTAAAGATATATCAAAGACAACCAAGACTCTGCTATTCACAAAAAGTAATTCTTGCAAATTTAAAATGGTCATAGAAACAAGCACTCATAAACTTGTCTAAGATTAAGCTGAACTTTAAAACTGCAAAGTTGCAGTTCCAAAAGATCCCGAGTTACCCTTAGAAATTATTAAGAGTAAAACTGATGAGCAAATTTAAAGTAAAAGGAGTCTTAAGAACAATAGCATAGCAACAGCTTTACACTACAGAGGTGACTATTTTGCTTTTGTCCCCAAATAATATTCTTTAGTAGTATAACCTCTACTGGCCATTTAGTTACAGCTATTTAGTATTTGGTGATACTTCTCCTAAAATTTGCTGCTTACTGTATTGTTCTCTCCTACTGTAAGGATTAACATTTCCTCCATTAAACTTCTTCAATTCTGGTAGAGAGCCAAGAATATATTCATCTGTGTTCCTTGGGAGGGATCAACTATCTCAGCCCCTTTCAGCAGAATCAGGAGTTTGTGGGCCAACTGAGCAATAACATTTAATATGAGATGTTCAATGGTGAACATCCAGTGAATATCCAGGAGTATTTTAAAATAAACTTTTCCATTATTTTTCTTTCAATTATATTTAGTTACTTTAAACCTTGTTGGATAACAGAAGGAATATAGTATATGGAAGCAGACTGTCCTGGATTTCAACCCTGGGTCCATAATTTCTGTTATCCTGGAAAATTTACTTAACACCTTTGATAAACAATTTCCACTTTGTGAAGGGCTTATATGATGACTGAATGATAGTAGAGTATTTAACACAATGATTGGCATAGTAGGCTCATAAAACTTGCTATTTCTCTCCAGAATACCTAAAGGCAGCATTTAACAACAACAACAAAAACAACAACAAAAACAACAACAAAGCCTTGTTTGAATAGTCAGTATCTCCGCTCTGGTGGGGAAGCATTTCTTGTCAAAAAGACATTTTGTAATACAAACAACCAAACAACCCGTAATATATTTGCCACTTAAAACTCTTTCACTTCCTTTACCATAAGTCAGTTCTACAGGGAGGCTGAGCTCTCACTGGTTTAAAACTGTGAGAAAATAGTCTTGAATGCAAGGAAACCAGGAAATGTCTTGGTTTGGGAGTTAGCTCCTGAAAAAGCTAGTCATTAAGACTTTCCAAAGGACTTGCTTTAAACTAAATACATAATCAGGAATATCTGAGAAAGAAACTTTGTTCCATTGTAGAGAGAGTTTGGTTTCTCTAACTGGAGAAACTAAGCAAGTTGCTTAACATTTGTAATGTGTGATTATAAAGGATATAATTGATGTGGGAAACAGAGGCAGAAGAAAAATTATTAAAACTTCCTTACCCACTGACAAGCCCTTGAAACAGGCAGAGTGACATTCCTCTAGGGACTGAACTGCCTCCACCTTAAGGCTTTGCTAAGGGCAAAGGGCAATCCTAGCCTGACTGACCCCTACTCCAAACCAGGATCCTGTAAGTCTACTTTAACAATTCCTCTGGAAACTTGTTTATCTCTAAACCCTCCAAGATAGTGTTGACAATCATTCCCAAGCATATGGCCCCCTGATATACATCTAAAGGGTCTCAGACAAAGGTTTTATTACCGGTAATGAATAACCTTTTCCCAACAATAACTAGCCCCCAAGGTCCTGGAAACCACCTTGTTCCCAAAATTCCTTAGAGACTTACAACATACCTGATCCCCTCCCATCTTGCAAGCATATAATGGACCACTCCTCACAGCCCTGGGGCAGCAGCTCTTTCTGCCCATGGGTCTTGTCCCCATGCTTTAATAAACCACGATTTTGGACCAAAGATGTCTCAAGAATTCTTTTTTGGTCATCGGCTCTGGCCCTCACCCCACCGAACCTCAGTTATATCCTAAGAATTCATCATATATATAAATCTGTCTAAACATACTTATGTACAAATATGTATATTATATATAATATGTATATAATCTCTCTATGTACACTTATATATACATTTACAGAGGAAGAGGGAAGGAGGAAGAAAGGTGACTTACCTTTCTGTGCATTTCTTGTTTCATTGTTAAGTTTACATTCCAATAATCTAAATTGAAGCTTTAAAAGATACTTATATTTTTAAGGTCTTTAATTTGACTTGCTAAAATATATTCAGATATACATTAATCATTCTACTTCATCAAAATGTTTGAGAATACTCATTCTGCTGCATCTTAAAAAGGGGGGAAGGGGGGCGCCTGGGTGGCTCAGTGGGTTAAAGCCACTGCCTTCAGCTCAGGTCATGATCCTGGGGTCCTGGGATCGAGTCCCGCACCGGGCTCTCTGCTCAGCAGGGAGCCTGCTTTCTCCTCTCTCTCTCTGCCTGCTGCTCTGCCTGCTTGTGATCTCTGTCTGTCAAGTAAATAAATAAAATATTAAAAAAAAAAGGGGGAGAAGGGGATTAAAATAAGTGCATATAATACGATCTATCTACTGATGATGGCATCTTTAACAAAAATTAAAGTATACACCTGCAATATTTTACAATTTTCATTTTTTCCTTAATTAGGCACTTATGTTTCAGAATATTCCTTGGGAAAAAATTGTATTTGACACAGATGGTCAGATTTTATTGTCCCATTGCTGATTCATTCCCAATTTGAAGGACCCAAAAACTTTAGGAAATATCAAAATGACTTTCTTATCCTTGCATGAAGTAACTGAAACATGACTCTTAGCATGAAGGCATGTAATTGAACACTTTGTATATTAGAGGATGCATCCTTTGCTAAAGATCCCAAGAACATCATTAGAGGGTTAACTAAGAACATTAGGAGTATTATACCACTAGTAAATGTCATTAATTCTTCACTTGTGCCAGTTTCAAAGTTAGGCCAGTCTCTGTTTGATATACCTTAAGTACCATGTACAGTGTAAATAGAGTAAGAAATTATGCAGCCACAGAGCCATAACACAGCTGCTAAACCGGGGGTAAGTGGTCTTATTCTTGGTTTCAATCCAAATGATTCAGGCACAGCATGGTAAACAATAAAAAAGACATTGATTAAGTAAACATTATTTGTCATCTGCTATGCCACGTGTTTCACAAATATTGACATAGCTTTTTGTTCTCTCCCTCTAAAGATTCTCCTTCCCTGCCAAGGGTATAAGAGAGATTAAAATGCATCACTCTACTAATAACAGTTCTTACAGCTAGATGTGACCATTTAGTCATTAGCATCTGAGGTATTGCAATGTCCACAATTTCCATATTATGTTTTTGTATCAGAAAACTACTTGCCTTACACCTCTTTCATTCTTCCCATGTGGTGAAAGGAAGTCCTGGTGTTGTGAGCAGCAATAACCATGTAGGTGACAATAGAAGCTATCAAAGAAAAAGAAGAGAAGGAAGTTAAATAGTTGAATCTTGAATACCTGTAGAACAAAGTAGAGACCCACTGTCAACCACTTGCCCATCTATGTATGAATACTTACTATGAGAAAACAACAACAACAACAACAACTAACCTTGTTTAAAACACTTTATTTTGGAATTTCTTTCTTTCTTAAGATTTTATTTATTTACTTGACAGACAGAGATCACAAGTAGGCAGAGAGGCAGGCAGAGAGACAGGAAGGGAAGCAGGCTCTCTGCCGAGCAGAGAGCCTGATGCCGGGCTCGATCCCAGGACCCTGGGATCATGACCGAGCAGAAGGCAGAGGCTTTAACCCACTGAGCCACCCAGGCGCCCCATGGAATTTTTTCCTTAATAGTATGGTTTAATATTACTAATTATTCTAAAAATTAATCTCTTGCCATTTTTTAAAAATATCTGAAATATGTAGTACTGACTTAGAGCTTGGGAGGACAGGAGGTTTTGCAGACTGAGGAGCTGGTGAGTCTCATTATATTATGGTAAATATTTGGTTAAACTGCTGTTGTTCGTTAACCTTGAAGGCAGACTATATGCCCATTGAGACTATAACTATAAAAGGAATGAATATCCAATAACTTGAAGTCTTTCATAGGTTGGGAAGAGCTATTCAAATGTAATTATTCTTATTATTCTTGTTCAGATATTTTCTCTGAGACCTCTTATTAAGAATTTCAGCCAGATTTTGTGAGTCAGACCCACAGCAGAGATTAGTCTAAGGGAGGTGTTTCAGATGGCTTATTGCTTCACATGTCATCATTAAATCCATGATAGATAGATGATCTAAGCACAGAATTCAGTAAACAAAAGAGGAGAATAAGTAGGCTTCAGTATGATGTGAAGAATAAACTTTGGGTTTGATTACTCAACACTGGAAGTTTTTCTAAATAATCACATTTGAAACCTGCTACATAATTTTACTGCCAAAGAAACAAGACTGGATTACAAAACTGTCTGTGTTTCATTCCTATAAGGGCCCCCAGGCTCCCAAACCAGCCCCAGCAGGAAGTAAACTCCAAAAGCTCACCATCTCCTGGAAAAGACACACATTCCAATACTAACTTTAATTTGTACACAGAAAATGATGCATCAATCAGTGTAGATTGAGTTTTGTTGCAAAATCAAAATCTCAAGAGCATACAATACCACCACTACCACCACCACCAACAAAGTTTTATTTCCTTATTTCTTGGACCTAAAATATCTGATGTGAAATTAGATTTTCTCCAGGACAGATGGCCCCCACGTCAACAGCTGTTTCCACCATCATAAAGATGCTTCCACATATTTCATTGGCCCAAGAAAGTTATGTGTCCACCTCAAAAAGTCATGGAAAAACAATTTTCTTTCTGCCTATAAACAGAAGTATGCTCACTAGTATTGCATAGTATTGCATATTAATTGCATATTAATAATATCTACCCTAAATAAATAAGAAAATATCTCTCCAAGAGCAAAACCAAAAGACATAGAGAAGAAGGTACAAAGATTTCCAGAGATAAGAATCCTGTACACCTGGGTGGCTCAGTGGATTAAGCCGCTGCCTTCAGCTCAGGTCATGATCTCAGGGTCCTGGGATCGAGCCCTGCATCGGGCTCTCTGCTCCACAGGGAGCCTGCTTCCTCCTCTCTCTCTGCCTGCCTCTCTGCGTACTTGTGATCTCTCTGTCAAATAAATAGATAAAATCTTAAAAAATAAATAAATAAAAATAAAAACACTTTTGGGGAAAAAAAAAAAGAATCCTGTACAGCCAGATGGGCTAACAGCAGAATTTGTTCTATGGATAAACAGGATTCTCCTTGATTCCTGCCTAAAAGAATTTGCTAATTGAATGTGTTTCCATTCTTCCTTTTTCCTAGGTCAGTTTCGGAATTATATGCAAAGTGATGGAAGAGATATCACATTGTTCAGATATCCTGGGTTTTGAAATTGATGAAGCAACTGTGTGGAATTTCATATTTTCTTCATTAGAGAGGGAATAAATGTACCTATGTAATGGGGAAAATTATGTGAATAAATATTTAGTGGAACAAAATTGAAGACCTTTACAGAAAAAGCAACCTTCTTCTTGTGTGCCTGAATCTCTAAGATTTTAGCTAAGTACATTACCACCTATGCTATTACGGGTCCTCTGAGATGCATAAAATGGGGAAGAATTAGAGGTGAAGGAGATTTGACACCCATATAATTGGAAATGGTTTAAAATATGGCAAAGAGCACGTTTAGAGTATAATACAGTGTGCCATTTGTGAAAGGAAGAATGGAAGGTAAATTCAAACTGTAGAACAAGCCCTAACCAGAAATATGATTAATGCTTAAAATTCCTTCCTAGATTCAGACAACTGGAGTTCAAATTCTGGCTCTACTACTACTATTCTATGATCTTTGATAAGTCATTTAACCTTTCTAAACCTCAAGTTCCTATCTCTACTTTTACATGGTCATTATTATTGCATATATTTCATGAGACTATGAAGATTAATTCACTAAGAGGACAATATTCCTAATAAATATAATGTAATATTAATCATAATTATTCAATGTTATTAGCATTTTCTTCTGCTACTCCTGCCATTACTCTCTTATTCCCAACTGTTCTAACCCCACATTAATTATAGATTCACAAATATGATTGCTAATATTTTTAGATAACCCCAGTTATAATTCCAAATGGAATAGTTTTTTCTATCTATATTTATTTATTTCTATGAAACATGAGTGTATTTTATTAACTTAAAATGAACCAAAATGACAGGAAAGTTGAAGGGGTATGGAGACATGTCAGGAAAGAAAGTTTAAAGTATTTAGGGTATAATTAAAAATGTGACTAACAATGAACTAGCTATCAATAACCATATAGGTCTGTTAACAAAATATGACATAGTGACTCAGAAAAGCCACCACAAAACACAAAGTATGTCAAAGCTATTTGCTGGTGTGTGAGAAAAATATTATCCATGAGGGGAAAAAAACAGATATGTTAGGAAAAGTAAGGGTTTTTGTTTGAGTGATTGTTTAAATATATTTTAAGAATATAGAAATGGGAAAGAATCATAAATAGCTTCCATAGGAGACCAATTAATCACTCATATCTGTTAAATTCAGATGTGTTTTAAATATATTTTAATCAGATGTGTTTTAATTATATTTCTTTATGTAAAAGACTGAATTCTAAGGATACCGATATAGGGAAAGGAGGCAATTAAATGCATATATAGTTTATGACAATGAGTTTCTGAAAGAATGTCTTTAAAAAACCCCTAGTTTTAATGGGGACATTGGGTTAAAAGTACATTTAGCATCTAAAGAAAAGGACTGAAATTGATTTGAGGTGTTTTTACTTAGAGGAATCATGTTCTGGTACAGACCCATATACACCATCTATGATTAAGCACACAAATGCCTATGCTCTATGAAAGGTTAACTAGCCTTTCTTGACCTACATTATTTTCTTTTAAATTATTTCTCTAAACTTTTTTAACCACCTGAACATTTAAATTCATTCTTTTCTTCTTTGTTTTCTTATTTGTCTTCCATTAAAGATAAACCTTAAGATCTATATTGGTTCTGTTTTGAGCAGAATGTGGTATTATGATCAAAAACCTATGTCATTTTGTTTAGTTATATAAGGTGTTGCAAAATAGATTAAACTGACTCAACATCTTTGCTTCTTTTTAACAAGTGGAAGTAGAAATATCCATTCCACTCCCCCCCACACCCGGGGTAAGACTAATCCCACCATCTCTACACTGTATCCTATTACTTCCTCTCTATGCTTTGTACTGTCTTTCTCATCATTTAATCATACACTAAATTTTTAAAAGAAACCCTCTCCCTTAAATCCACATGCTTGTTGAATATAAAGACAGTCCCTGACTGTATGGTTGGTTCAATTTATGATGGTTCAACTTATAATTTCCAACATTATGATGGCGCAAAAGCAATACTTATTCAGAAAGAACTATACTTCAAATTTTGAATTTCAATATTTTCCCAGGCTACTGATAAATGGTACAAGTACTCCTTCACAATGTTGGGCAGTGGCAGCAAGCCACAGCTCCCTGTCAGTCATGTAATCACAACTAATACAACTTCTCTGTACCTATACAACCATTTTGTTTTCACTTTCCATACACAATTCAATAATTACATGACATTCAACATTGTATTATAGATTTCATGTTAGATGAGTTTGCCCAACTGTAGGTTAATGTGAGTGTTATGAGCATGTTTAAAGCAATCTAGCCTAAGCTAGATGATGGTTGGTAGCTTAGGTGTCTCAAATGCATTTTCAACTTATGTTGGGTTTATAAGGACATAATTACAGAGTAAGTCAAGGGAGATCTTTAATTCTTTCTTTCATTCACACCTAGGTGACCAATTGCCTCTTTCATTCCCATGAAATCTTGTTTCCAACTATTCATCAGTTTATTTCTCAAACTCTTGCAACCCAGTATCTATAGTCAAGTCTTAAACTGAAACAAGTCTGGTTAAAGATGTGAAGGATCGCTTTGTAGAAAAATTGACTTTTCAGTTGCTATCTTTCTTGGTTTCTCTTTGACTCAACACTATCAACCACTTTCTTTCTTCATGTGCTTTCTTGCCTTGAAATTTGGAATAACATGTTCCCACATTCACTTACTTACATAGTGTAGTGAATAGGGGGAGGGGCAGAGGGAGAAGGAGAGAGAATCTCAAGCAGCTTCTCTCTTAAGCACAAATCCTGATGTGGGCCTCGATCTCATGACTCTGAAATCAAGATATGGGCCAAAATCAGGAGTCAAGACACTTAACTGATTGAGCCACCCAGGCTCTCCAACTTACTATCCATTTACCACAGAATCTCTTCCTTTTCTGGTGTTAATGGTAAAAGATATTATGTACTAGCCAGTGTCTACAGCCAGAAATCTAATTTCAGTTGTAATTATACTCTCCCTTTCATCCCTGCATCCAAGGATGGAAGTCCTCTCCTATTTCCCTGAATCCCTTGACACTCATTTTACAAGACTGTTACCTCCCACCAGATTAATTTCACAGCCTCTAACTATTCTTTGTTTTTCCTATGTATTCCTTTTGTCCATTTTCTCCATTCTATACACAAAATAAACTAGAAAATTTTAGGAAGAGCACATTACCACAGGTTAAATAAATAACTGTGTCAAATTAATAGAATTATAAGAAAACTAGGTAAGTAGAGAGACATAAATTCCCCCATATGATCCTAGAATATATCTTATGTCACAATAGCAATTTCTATCAAAAATGCAGGCAAATAGTTGTAATGAAATGCAATGGGAACTGAGTTGGAGGTATAAAGAATCCAGTGAAAACTTTAATCATGTTCCTGTTTCAAAGCATTGCTATAAAAATAGAATATGAAAAAGTAAAAGCATTTTGCACTCTATATAAATAGTTTTAAATATAAATGTCATTTTAATTCACATTTCTCCACCTCTTTACACTAAGTTATTATGGTTATGGTTTCCTTGTTTCTTCTATCCCTACTCTTTGCTGTAATTAAAACCTGATTCTCTCCCAAAATCTTTAGATAATCTTAAAAATCACTGTTTAGGATTATTTAAGAATTCCTAGAATATAACAACAGCTGTTTCACATTTTCTCCCTGTCAATCCCCTGCTATTGTGTTAGCAACCTGACAACACATTATTTTAACTGTTCAGAATCTAGGACCATCATTTAATCCTTTAATTTAATTTAATTTAATCATTTAATGCCTATCCAGACATCTTCTTTCTTGCCACATTAGGAACTAATATTGCATATCAAACACCAACAAAGGATCTTTAATTCATGTATAACACCGGCTTCTCTCAAGTCATCATTCATTTTACATTTGTTCAGATCCAATTTCTACTCTAGAATCAGTTGTCATATAGTATGACACCAAATATGTATTATTGAATGAAGTCAAATCAAGAAGTGCATTGAGCCCCTGTTATGTGCTCTGCTTGTGGTGTGTGTTACAACTAGAATAGGGATAACTAAGTCACGACTATGGAGAGGTTAACATAAAAATACAGAGAGTATGCATATTTTAAGGAAATTAGCACTAACTTGGATAAAGTAGGATATAGATTAGAAAGGAGATAGATGGTAGGAGAAACTGAAATAAGATTATATTCTACACAATAGAAGACCAGAATGAAAAGAGATTTTTAAAACTACTCATTGTTCATTTTGTATGAATTTTAAAAATTCCTTTATTTTTCTCACTGGTTAGAAGAATACCTAACACATAATGGACACTGATTTTTTTTTTTTTTAATAAATTGTTTCCCCTAGAGATGAAAGACAAGTCTTTAAAGAGGATATGAAATCTGAAAAAAATGAATAAAATCCTAAAATTTCGATAATTAGATATAGAAAATGAGAAAATTCTAGGTTCATAAAAAGGTGCTCTCCTACCAGTCCCTCATCCTACCACAGAAGAAAAGCAATATTGGATAAAGAAATCCATTTCTTCCCCTTTGTTATGGAAATATGGATGATGGGAAAGTCAGAAATACAGTTGGCTACCCAAGCTTTGGAATGCAGATTGAAGACTCTCTACCTATTTGGAGAGCAAGAGAAAATGGTAATGATTTTCAAAGCAAAGTAAGATCATGGGTTGAATTATATTTTCATGGGATAATTATATGAGGAATCTGCAGATGTGAGGGGAGGAAGTATGTAGAGGGAGAAACCATTAGTGAAACATATCGAAATACAATTTTGATAGTTTAGAATAAAAAAGGTCAAGACTAAACTATAAATCCAAATATCCATACTTTCTAAATAAGTTGCTAAACCGTCTATGCAGGATATGCTTAAGCAATATGAAATGGTTCCACTAGCATTAGTTTTCCACCCTCCACCAGGCAATACAAGAAAGGCAAAAATTCATGAGGCATTTGATGAAACTAGAGAATGAATCTTCTTCACAAAAGATCTGTTAGTGTATTACATAATATGTAGATTATTTCCACCAATTTCCAGTCCAAAAAGATGTTAAAGAACAAATTTTAATAATGCTTGATCAATAGAGTTGAAGCTATGGTTGTAATTCCTCATCAGTCTCACGTTTTTCTTTCCTATTCAGAGCTAAATATTACTGCATATGTTTTTATTATTTATTCCTTATGCACATGCCCATATATGCACATATCTACATACATATATCTTATATTTATGCATGTACAAACAACAATAAAACATTTTTTGACTTTTCCTGTTTGCATTTGATTATAATGATACTTGTGTCATATACATATTTCCTGAAATGTTTAAGCTCTGTTTCGGAACTTTCTATTTTATTGTATTAATAATCTATTTGCCTATCCTTGGCCAAGACATCAAAAGTCTTGAATTTTATAGATTTAATTTGTGTCTTAGACCTTTATAGGTCATATATTTCCTCCTTAGGCTCTATATTATAGTGTCTGGGCTATCCATGGCCTTTAAAATTTCACATGTCCTTAAAGAAGTGTTTTAAATTTTAATGAAAAAAAAAAACTTTGGAGTTTTGATTTCATTGCTTTGAATTTATAGGCTAATATATAGAGAATTGACATCTTTGAAATATTGAGCATCCCATTCATGAATATATTTTTCCATGTAATTGTCTTATTTTAAAGCATTCATTAAAAGATTATATATACCCATACATATCCTGCCTTTTTTGGTTTATTCCTATGTAGTGAAAAATGCTATTACTATGATAAATGAGATATTTTTAAATTATACTTTCTAATTTGTTGTTGCTAGCATATAAAACATTTTTATACAAGTGTATATCCATCAACTTGCTGGGCTCAGTAATCAAAAATTGTTTTTTTAGAAATTCTATTGGAAATAAGTATATTATCGATAAAAGAAGAAAATGAATAATTCCTAATATGTGCATCACCACTATTATTATTATTAATTATTATTATTACTACAACTACTACTTTATCTAGAACTACCTATGTAATAACTAAAGCAAAAGCATTGATATTTTAATTTTTATTGATAATAAAGGAAATATTTCTTATAACTCTCCATTTACTAAAATGTGGGCAGTAAGGTACCTGGCTTGCTCAGTTGGTGGAGCATAGGACTTTTGATCTGGGGGTTGAGTGTGAGCTTCATGTTTAGTGTAGAGATTACTTAAATAAAAATAAAAAAACATCTTTTTGAAGATTGTCTTTATTTATTTGTCAGAGACAGAGAGAGACAGGCTCTCTCTGTCTCTGACAAATAAATTTTTCATTAAAATAAAAAGCAGGGGAACAGAGGCACCTGGGTGGCTCAGTGGGTTAAGCCTCTGCCTTCAGCTTAGGTCATGATCTCAGGGTCCTGGGATCGAGCCCACATGGGGCTCTCTGCTCAGCGGCGAGCCTGCTTCCTCCTCTCTCTCTGCCTGCCTCTCTGCTTACTCGTGATCTCTCTCTTTGTCAAATAAATAAATAAATCTTAAAAAAAAAATAATTAAAAAAAAAAAAGCAGGGGAACAGAAGAGAATGAGGGAGAAGCAGATTCCGTGCTGAGCAAAGAGCCCCATGTGGGACTAGTTCTCAGGACCTGAGCTGAAAGCGGAGGCTTAACCTATTGAGCCACCAGGCATCCCAAAATTAAACAAAACAAAACAAAAAAAACCTTTAAAAAAAATAAATAAGTCAAAAAAATAAAATGTGTTCAGATTTTCTTTTGTTAGTCTAATTAGGGAGATTTGCATCTATTCCTTCTTTGTAAAAATTATGAATTCAATAATAAGTATGCAGTATTTATCAAATGACTTTTTGCACGTGTTTAAAAATGATCAAGTTCTTATATTTTAATTTGATAATAAGGTATATTTTACTACCAAAATAAAGATTCTAGTGTTAAATATTCATCCCATTCCTGGTTCCCCAAAATATATGCACCTTCTTTGTGTGTGAATCTGACTACTTCATTCTCATTCATACTTCTGAGCTTCTATCATTGAATGGAATTTATTTTTTTCCTCCTCTAAAAACTTGGAAGACTATATCACTTCACCTCAATTACAAAATCTTTTCTCAGACACTTAGAATCCATGCCAATGCCAAGTTTTCTTAATTGATGTTGCCTTTACAATCATTATACCATGTAACTTTTTAACTTATATGGCCTCTTCTTTAAGTTAATAATAAACTGCTTGAAGGAACAAATCTTGCCTTAGGTTCCTAAGGATCTCTTCCATTTCTAGCCTACTGTCGTATAAGTTGGATAATAAACATTGCATGGGGGCGCCTGCATGGTTCAGTTGGTTAAGTGTCTGCCTTCGTCTCAGGTCATGAGCCCAGGGTCCTGGGATGCAGCCCCGCGTTGGGCTCCCTGCTCAGTGGAGCCTGCTTCTTCTCCCTCCGGTGCTTGTGTGGGCTCTCTCTCTGTCAAATAAATGAAAAAAAGTTTTAAAATAAAAACAAAACCCAAAAACATTGCATTGGTTTGATTAAAAGAGAAGGCAGATAGTGATAAAATACGTAAATGAAGAGAGGCACACATACAGTAAGTTATGTATTCGAGAGAAAGGAACAAAAGCAGGAATAAAATGTTAAAATGTTTTAAAAAAATCTTAATAACCAAGACAAAAAGATAAAGAGTAGAATACTTAGTGGATATTGTTTGAAATGATTTTGGGAAAATTTAATTTTCTATTAAATTATTATTGCCATTTGTCCACTAAAAGAAAAAAAAAAAAAAGAGTTCACAACTCAATAGCTCTTTTCTCAATGTGAGGCAATGAATAGGGTACTAAATAGATATAAAGAGGTACATTTCAAACAAATTTCTGTCTTTATTTGTTTGAATCACTTGAGTAAAGCACCAAATAGATTATCTCTTCATCATTTTTTTTCAATTGCAGCGAGATTTAGAGTTTACCTATAGCAGCATTTATTAAAGTGTGTTCTTTAGAACAGCAGTCCCATAAAATATTCCTCAAAAAATGTGTATGTATACAGACAGATGGATAATTATATATATGTGTATATGGATGTATATATACATACATATAAAATTCACACACACACACACATATATATGCATGTGTGTATACACACAAAAAGTATACACACAGAGACATGCACACACACACTTTTTTTTTTCTGGATTCTCTGCCTACCATATCATATCTTACAGATTTACAATACACCTGAATATGTTATATAAGACCTGAGAATTTCTACTGTAAAGAAATTTTGACCATTTGATCCAACATTTTGAAAAGGTACTTGTAAAATACTGAACAATGATATTTTCAAGATCATCATTTTATCATTATTGTTATTATTTGATAATTCTACTCCAAGCAAACTATTTTGAGGGAGAATAATTATTAAACTGCAGAAACAATGCCCCACATAAAAATCTTACTGGCTGTAATTACCATGACACATATTCCCAGGCCAAAGTTTCTTAATATATAAGATAGACAATTAAATTGAATATAAGAATATCTAAAGTTATCATGGCTGGAAAAAAAAAAAGTCTTGGGCTCGATTATCACATTAAGAAATAATCAAAGGGGAAGCTTGGGTGGCAGTGTGTTAAGTGACTGCCTTTGGCTCAGGTCATGATTCCAGGGTCCTGGGACCTAGGCCTTCATCCGGCTCCTTGCTCAGAGGGAAATCTGCTTCTCCCTCTGCCTGCTGCTCCTCCTGCTTTTGCACTCACTTTCTTTCTCTGACAAATAAACAAATAAAATCTTTAAAAATAAAATGAAAGAATCAAGGTTCATTTGTGTGCATATCTCAAGAAACAGCAAAAGATATATTCAACAAATATATATTCACTGATGCTAATACATTGATTATTTGGAAACAAGAAGACATTTTTGTATTTGCACATAATCTTTGTTAGGGTATTTCAGAAAACTGTTTCTTTTAAATATGATATCGTTAAACTTCATGCATCAATATATTTCTTTTACAATAAAATTAAGCAAAAGTAGAGAAAGGCTTAAGTGTTATGATTTTTTTTAAGATCTATCTTTTTTTATTTATTCCAGAGAGAGAGAGTGAGTGGGAGTCAAAGAAAGAATCTCAAGCAGACTCCTGCTGAATGCCAAGCCAACATGGGGCTCGATCTCACGATCCTGATATCATGATCTGAGGTGAAAGCAAGAGTCTGACACTTAACCAACCGAGCCACTCAAGCACCCAAATGTTATGACTTTTTAAAACTATCTTAATGGGTGACTGGATGGTGCTGTTGGTTAAGTATCCAACCCTTGGTTTCGGCTTAGGTGTTATCTTAGGTCATGATCTCAGGGTCTTTAAACAGTCCTGAACAGGGCTCTGTGCTCAACATGGAGTCTGCTTAAGACTCTCTCTCACTCTCCCTCTGCCCCTCCATGCTGCTCTCTTTTCAAAATAAATAAATAAAATGTTTTTTTAAAAAAGTATCTTGAACACTGATGTTTCAGATTAACATTCTGAAACATTGTTCTGAAACACTAATGTTTCAGATTTTTTTCAGCAAAAAATGAGAGTATAGAATGAAAACATGATTCAGGATTCCTTAAGAGATCTTCTTAGCACTCTCAAAATTATCAGAAAAGTCACCTTGATTCTTATCATTTCATTTTTAAAGAAAATATTTTTATATGCCAAAAAACATACAATTAGGTATTTTTATTATGTAGATTAAACTTTAGTTATGATAGGTAAGTTATAGAAACTCATCTTATGCAAATGGATTGAAAGAAGAAAAAGCAATCAGGAAAAAGAACATTACGAAGACAGAATGAGAGAGCTTTTCATTATCTTAAGGAGCAAATAATATCTGTAAAATAAATGATGAAGGAACAACAACAAAAAAGAAAGTTTAAAGGTAATAGGTGTGATTTCTTTAGGTTAACTATCTAAGTCATAAATGATCATGAACAAAGGGAGCTGGGAGGCCTTGGAGACTGCACAATGACTTTAACAAAAAAGACTGAACATGTTCAGTTTTAATAGGAGTAACCACTACAATTTATTTTTATCATGTGATTATTGGTACTTTATCTCATTAGACTGTAAAGTTTAATAATATTTATGATAGACAATCAAAGGGTGAGGGTAAAATGGGTACAAATAGTTTTCTATGTTAGTCAGCATGGGGAATAACGAGTCTAGAGTCTAGGAAGGTAAAGAGAAGCAAGGCACTCTCATTGCCATGTAAGGAAGAGCAAATAGTGACCTTCTGAATTTTAATATCTCTGGGATTCTCTGTGAAGTTTCTTTCTTCTTGTATCTACCATGTACAATATTTGAAGCTTCTGTCTTCTTGTAGCTATCATATGCAATATCTGAATTATCTAATGGATTTTAGCTTGTTATTACTCAATGAGTTATATTCTGCAATGGTAATTTATTCACATTTATTCTTAGTTGTGAGGATCACAATAAGAGTGGTATATTCAAATTGAAAGGTATACGAGGAAAATAAATGGTTCTGAAAAATATTTGAAAAACAACTGTTGGAAAGCTGAATTTGTTGATCTGAAGAAGAAATAACTCAAAATGGGAGGAGTGGTAGGATACCATGGTTGCTTTGAAATAGTTAAAAAGCAGACTAATAGGAGGGGGACCGGACACAATGGTCACTACAGATACGACTGGCTCTAAGTAAAAGGGTTAATGATTTCCATGTAAAAGAAGGATATATATTCTCATTGTCTGCCTGAGAAAACAGTGAACTTCTATCATCTTGGTGGTCTTACAGCACAGTCTGACAAAAACAGACATTTGCCAAGGAATTAAAGATTGGAAAGTTATCATTTATTTAGGGTCTCATCTAACCAGATATACTATAAATCTTAATTTGTGGTTAACCTCTGCAAATTAGGTATAGACATCTAAAAGAAAGTCATATTCTCTCTGTATAAATGTTCTGTTCATTCACTGGTGTCAAATTATGGAATCAGCTTGTTTCTTTCTTTGAATTACTTGCAAATAAAATTTCTTTAGGGTAGTCATTAATCTTTTCAGCTTTGTTGTAAATTTGTCATGCCAGAAGGGCTCTTTTATTTTGGAAGAATTTGTATTTCATCTAGAACTTTGAAAAATGAATTCTCTATCACATGGTGAAATCTGTAGTTTAATAATTCATCAAATGTGAGTCAACCAATGGATCTTTTGAACCCTCCTTTTTGTCTTCACTGGAATTCTTTTGGCCTTTGTTCTGCATCATAAAAAGGGTCTTAACATGTGGAAGAAATCATCAGAAACTTGAACAAGATTTTATTCTTAGACATGTAAACTTGAACAAATTCTTGACAATGACAGGGCTATCAAAGGAATATGGCATGCATCTGGGCAGGTTCTCCCAGATAGCCCCCCAACTGACTGATCTTCAGGCAAGTTAATGGACACCAATATAAGTAAGCAATGTCTGACCAGTCACTTTCTGTAGCACAGTCAGCCAAAGATCCAGATGTTGCTTCTGCTGCTTTTGCTCTTGCTGAAAAAAAGTGTGTGTCAACCAAGTAACTGGGACCTGAAGATATACTATTCCCTCTACATCCATTGCAGTTTTCATTTTATTTCAAAAAAAAATTAGAATAATAAAATCCAAAGAGTTATATATGATGTGGAAATACTGGGAATTAAAAAGTGCCTTGACTCACCAATCACATTTCTAGCTCAAAACAACACATTGATCCCTTGTTAATGTTCAGTGTATTTGACTAGTGTATGTGATATCCATTCATTGTTGTGGAGGTCACGTTTCTTCTCCTGTGGCCTTAACAGCATTATCTAACTTCGTACTTAATGATATGCAAAGACATGCCTAATACATCTGGTCACACCAAAACAATAAATCCTCTTGCTCTATATGATGTTAACACACTCAAGTTTCAATCCTCATCAGTATAAGTGACTAAAGTAATTTATTCTAAGAGTTTGTTAGAATGTGTTCTACTTTCTTAAAAAACTGGTGATAAGATTCTCAATTACTAATATTAAACAGACACCAAATTTTGCCTGGAGTTTTATTCTAGAGTACTATTTTGCTCAATCATATCCAAGAAGTATGATTTCTAGTGTATGTGTTAATACGGATGGTTAATTTATACTGTTTTTGGAAAAATAGGTTGCAAATTAAATCAATTTTCAAATTTCATGTGTAAATATAGATTTATATACACATGAAATTTACACATAATGCTATAAACATCCTACTATAAACAAATTTAATTTTACTTTTCCTTAAAATGAAAGTTTTTATCATAAAATTATTCTTCAGTAATTTAAATTCTCCTGAATTACTACATTTATCTATATTTCTTTTTTTTATTTTAACTATATTTCAATAACTTTATAAATATTTTAAAAACAGTTAGCTGGAAGATGTTTCATAGAAAATCAACAAAATATGCCAATACACATTTTTTTCTATTTTAAGTCATTTTAGAAATATACTTAGCAAGACTATATTATTATAACCCATTCATATTGAACATTATATAGGGAAAAAAGAGCACTTGTTCTTTCTTCTTAAAAATCTGACATTTAATTTTATTAAATAAATTACTTAAACTTATTTGTTTAAAAAATGGTTTTGAATTTCAAACAAGGATTCTCTGCTCATCCCCTAATAGTTATTAATTTCTCCAAGAATAAAGCCCAATCCCTTTGAAGAATCTTGCTCAATAGGCAAAAGGCTTATTTTATATAACCTGTCCCATCTCTCTGTACTCTTTCCTTTTTAATTCATTTTTTTTAACTGGCATTTACCAAGCACGTGTCCTGGATTAAAATATATTTAGGCCAAAAAAATTAAAGCAAACTCCTAATATATTAATGCATTTTATAAAAATTTTATAAAATTTTATAAAAAATTTCCAAGGAAAAGAAAACTATAATAAGCAGTTTTGCTTAAGCTTATTTGGACACAGACAACTTTCATTGCTGAGTACTTCTCTAGAATAACACTTTAAGGACCACATTCTGCAAAATGCTTTAATTGCATTTATGGCTTTTATTTTTAACACCACGTGCTGTCATGTCTATGTGTTACATGGAAAACCTTGATATTTCCCCTGCTAGTAAAACATTGTGCATCCTTCAAGACTCAGTTCCACTGTCACGTCTCTTTCAAATATTCCCTTGAACTCTGCAGACTATGCTAATTCATTACGCTCACTCTATCTTGCATAGTTCTTTTTTCCCCCTATTTTACTAGTTTTCATGTTATATCACCATTGCTGTATTTCATAAAATCTAAGCCATCATTGGGTGTATTGATCATGTATTGAGATGTTCAACCCTTTAAGGAATAAAAACCCACTCGAGTTTTTATATATAATTTATATGTGATGTTTCATTCTACTTAGAATTATCTTATACTAACATGCATAGCTATTCTAGACTTACTTAAAAATATTTTATCATGTGATACTCTTGGACACACATAAGAAAGAAAAAATAAGTGACATAATAAGAGCAAAGTATTTCTAAAAGTATTGCGAATTTCAACTTCAACTTCTGCTAAATTGCTTTTTTTTTACTCAGGATTGTTCATACTAACTATACAATATCATTCCCCATTATCAAAAACATTGGAAAACTTTTAAGAGAGAGCTTTAGTGCTGCCTCCGGGATATTCTTCCAAGCCATATCCTACTTTTCTCTAAATTTCTTAAAGATTTTATTTTTAAGTCATCTTTACAACCAATGTGGGGCTTGAACTCAGAACCCTGAGATCAAAATTCATGTGCTCTACCGACTGAACCAGTCAGGCGTCACTTACTTCAGTCATTTTTGATATTGGCATTTTCTTCATCATATAGCAAGGTTTCATGTATGTGAAAACAATGACAACTATATGAAACATCAGCTTGGCAAACTAAAATTGTTATTGGCTATTGATTGTAAAACACATCCTAATTTTAGAGCTGTTACAAGGTGAAACGTATGTACCTTAGAACTGATGAATTGTGGTAATTTTCCACTTCCCCAGGAAGCAATGCATCTCTTGAGAGAAGGACCATATCATCTTTAGAAATCTTCACTGGAGACTGTACAGACACACACACACACAGAACACATGCTCTCTCTTTTTCTCTCTCTCAACAGTTTTGCAAACAAACAAACAAACAAAAATGATTTTGTTGACTTCTTTTGTATAAACATCCCTCATTGAGTTCTGTGGCATATATTTATTAAATACTCTTGAAGTTATAAACACTAAGCCGAATGATGGATAGATGAACAGGTGCGTATGGGTTGAGAATAGCTGAACAATTGCTCAGTGAGCCTTAAAGATTTACTCCTCATCATAGGTAAGTTTACAAATATTGAACAAATTTGCTTTTTAAAATCCAAGAGGTCTCATCATTTATTTGAAGCCAAGAAGAAAAGGAGTTACTGTTATCCAATAATTTTATCTATAGTAACTAAACAATATCATGATTACCTCCTGATGAATTCTAAGCACACTGACAGAACCTTTTTTCTGCATAACTTACGCAGGAAAGATCTCTACCAGGTTATGGGAACAATCTCCCCATATATATTTTTAAAACAAATAGAATTTTCCTCCTGATGAGTAAGACTACAGACAGATGGAGTGTTGACTAAAGTGAGCAGTTTTAAAAACTAACAGAAAATGTTGCCTAAAAAACATTTTTGAATCTGACTTTGTTCACACAATTCAGCAATCCCTTAACATGTATTTAATGATAATTTAACATGCTGTTAAATCTGTCTGGGGTTATTTCCAAATCCAAGCACAAAGTAAAGTAAATACCCTTAAATAGATGTTTTTACCTTAAAGGAATCATTGTTTCCTACAAAGCCACAAGAGCTACTATGGGTCAAAGTATCAAAAATTTGGAATTTTTATTTGAACATTTGAAATTTTTTAAATTGGCCATAAACACTATTCATAATTGCTTGTCTTTGTTTTTAAATGTTGATGAAACATTTAAAGTAAGTTAGGAAACAACAAATATTTCCTTGCTTGTCTTTGAGACAAGAAAGGAAATATTTTAAAGGCACTACCTTGTCTCATAAGCTTTAATGCTCAATGTTGTTAGACAAGTGTCTTATGATTTGTTTACTGAATTTAACATGAACAAAATATGGCTGAGTGCCAAAATGTTACATAGGAATTAAAATAAGGCAGTTATATTTATAAAGGACATGAGTAGCGGTGCCTGGGTGGCTCAGTGGGTTAAAGCCTTCAGCTTGGGTCATGATCCCAGAGTCCTGGAATGGAGTCCCTCATTGGGCTCTCTGCTCAGCAGGGAAGCTGCTTCCTCCTCTCTCTCTCTGCCTGCCTCTCTGCCTAGTTGTGATCTCTATCTGTCAAATAAATAAAATCTTTGAAAAAAAAGGCACATGAGTAGCAAGCAGTACCTCTTAAAATAATGAGAAACTTTTAAAAGGAGAGAAATGAAAATAATAGGTTAAATACTGTGGTCTAGTGAGTTAGGTAAAATACTTCCATTGAAAGGAACTACATGTATAAATGTAACAATGAGAGCATGATTTGGAATCTAAATATAGAATAATTCTGATGAAGGTTTTCACATGGTGACATATTTTTCAATCTTGCTTCCAGAGTAGATCTATGAAATATTAGTTTGCTGTAGTCCACACAGAGTCACGATAAGCAGTGTGCGTGTATATGTATGTGTGTATTCCTATGGGTTTGCATGTGGGTAAACATACCAAAACTGAGCAAAACCAAAAAGAAAAGTGTATTTAGGGTATTTACTGTTTTGAAATATTTTGCATTAAAATTTCTTCATAGAAACATCGCCAAAGGCAAGGGAAACAAGGGCAAAAATGAACTACTGGGACTTCATCAAGATCAAAAAGTTTTTGCACAGCAAAGAAAAGAGCCAACAAAACTAAAAGACAACTGACAGAATGAGAGAAGATATTCACAAATGACATACCAGATAAAGGGCTAGTATCCAAAAATCTGTAAAGAACTTATCAAACTCAACACCCAAAGAACAAATAATCCAATCAAGAAATGGGCAGAAGACATGAACAGACATTCCTGCTAAGAAGACATCCAGATGGCCAACAGACACATGAAAAAGTGCTCAACATCATTCGGCATCAGGGAAATACAAATCAAACCCACAGTGAGATATCACCTCACACCAGTTAGAATGGCTAAAATTAACAAGTTAGGAAATGACAGATGTTGGAGAGGATGCAGAGAAAGGGGAACCCTCCTATATTGTTGGTGGGAAATGCAAGCTGGTGCACCCACTCTGGAAAACAGCATGGAGTTTCCTCAAAAAGTTGAAAATAGAGCTACCTTATGACCCAGCAATCTCACTATTGTATATTTACCCTAAATTTACAAATGTAGTGATCTGAAGGGGCATGTGCACCTGAATGTTTATAGCAGGAATGTCCACAAGAGCCAAACTATGGAAAGAACGTAGATGTCCATCAACAGATGAATGGATAAAGAAGATGTGGTATATGTATACACAATGGAATACTATGCAGCCATCAAGAGAAATGAAATCTTGCCATTTGCAACTACATGGAAGGAACTAGAGGGTATTATGCTAAGTAAACAAGTCAATCAAAGAAAGACAATTATCATATGATCTCTCTGACATGAAGAATTTGAGAGGCAGGGCGGGGGTTGTAGGGGGTGGGGGGGAAATGAAACAAGATGGGATCAGGAGAGAGACAAACCATAAAAGACTCTTAATCTCAGGACACAAATTGAAGGTTGCTGGGGGGTGGGGGATAGGGATAGGGTGGCTGGGTTATGGACATTAGGAAGGGTATATGCTATTGTGAGTGCTGTGAAATGTGTAAGCTTGATGATTCACAGACTTGTACTCCTCGGGCAAATAATACATTATATGTTAATTTAAAAAACATTAAAAAATATTTTGCATTTAAAAAAAACAGAGGAGTCTAAGTTAATGTCAGGATGTCCAAAACATATCGTATAAGCTTTATTCTAAGTAATGGGATGTTTATTACTTAACAATTGGCAGTGTTCATTTTTGTCTTGTAGTAAAATTATTTAATTTGATTATACCATTTCTGATATTGACTGGGTGGGAGAGCAATACATATTGCATGAACTGCTCGGAGTGTGTAAGTGTATGTATATGCTACATACTGAAACATAAGTGATTAATCCTAAAATCAATATCATTCTTAGAAGCTAAGAAGGTAGAAAAACTAAGGCCAATGTTTTAAACATGAAGAAGTTGCACTTAAAAAGACCAGCATTTCATCCTGTGAATACATCCCTATATTCTATACCATAAAATAATTTAAATATTTGATTAATTAAAATATTTGAATCACATAGAAATATCATGATGTTCAAAGAGAATATGAATATTATTTTCTGTATTCTTAATATTGTTTTGTATGGAACAAATCTGAAGGTATAGTCAGAAATAATTATTTTTTAACTGACCAGAGTTCTTACAATGCAATAATCCAAGGCTACCATATGAGGGAGTCATCATCTGGAAATTGGTTATTCATTTCCCGTTCTAATCTCTTTATAAACCCTTCTGAGCTAATAAACTAAATAAACAAAAAAACAATAAACCAACCAAACAACAATATAAAACTCCACCAACAGGAGTGCCTGGGTGGCTCAGTCGGTTAAGTGTCTGCCATCGGCTCAGGTCATGATCCCAGGGTCCTAGGATGGAGCCCTGTGTTGGGCTTCCTGCTCAGTTGGGAGTCTGCTTCTGCCTCTCACTTTGTCCCTCATCACCACGTGAGCACACACACATACACACACACACGCATACACACTCACTCTCTCAAATAAATAAAATCTTTTTTTAAAAAATCCATCAACAAACACAGAAATAGGAAAATGAAAATCTACACATTTTTAAACTCCTTTGCAGCTCAACTGTTCTGAGAAAATTAGATTCTAAAAATCTGTGATTTTTAATTCAGAACTGAATTAAATAGGAGAGAGAAGTATAGTATAAAGGATCGATTTATTGATACACATTGCAGCAAGCTTTCTGAGGTGGCAGCTTCCTGAGGCCTCTTTAGCTGTTTGGTCAATACCAGGAAGCTTGGCCTGAACATGCCACTCTTGGTCTCCCAGTGATTTGTAAGCCTCATAGGACATGGTTATAGTCATTCCTACAAAAGCACTTTCTCTTGTCTGCAACTGAACCAAAATATTACCCAGTTCGCTGCCAGGAATGGTTATGTATATCATTCTCACATAAAATGAGTGTTTGGGAATGACAGTCTGGCGCTTTTTTAGATACATATGTAGTGAACACTCAGTATGAAAAGATGAGACAGGGCCTGATTAACATTTTTTTTTAAAGATTTTATTTATTTATTTGACAGACAGAGAGATCACAAGTAGGCAGAGACGCAGGCAGAGAGAGAGGAGGAAGCAGGCTCCCTGGATCTCTCTGGCTGCCGTCATGTAAAAGGCCATAGATTATCAAGATAGGTAGAGAGACAAGTTAAAATGCAATTGAAAAAGAGAGACTACTTCAAAACTAATCCTATGAAGCTAGCATTACCCTGGTAATGCTAAAACAAAGAAATTACAGTAACAGTAAACTACAGAACCATATTCCCATAAACATAGTTACACAAATAATTAATACGGTTTCAGTAAATCTAATCTAATACATCATGACCAAGTTGAGTTTACCACAGTTTGCAAAGGGCTTAAATTTTGAAAAACTAAGGTATGTATGTAAGGTAGAAACTTTTGAAAATTATCTGTATTAACAAATTAAAAAGGAAAAATTATTATTTCAATAGATGCAGAAAATCCATTTGTCAAAATCAAAAAACAATGTATATTAAACATATTATATTTTTAAAACTTTCATAAAATTTGGAATAAGAGAAATTCCTCAGGCTTTTAAAGGACACATATAAAAAGATAGGCTTCAATGTCAGCCACCTGAATAGAGTGAGCTACCCAAAGACAGTATATAGAAAGAAAAGAGAAGTTGTAGGGACAATCTCCTGTTAAATTTAAAACCAGGCAGAGTAGGGATGGCTGGGTGGCTCAGTCGGTTAAGTGTCTGCCTTTTGCTCAGGTCATGATCCCAGTATCCTGGGATCCAGTCCTGCATTGGCTCATTGTTCAGCGGGAAGCCTGCTTCTCCCTCAGCCTGCCATTGCCCCTGCTTATTCTCTTGCCCTCTCTCTCTCTCTGACAAAGAAATCAATAAAATCTTTAAAACAATAAGATAAAATCAGGCAGAGTAAAGGGAACAGCGATAAGGAATTTTATAGTAATTTTTTTTTTTTTTTGAGATGGGACTATTAAACCCTAACAAATATCCTAAAGCAAGAAGTCGGGTGAAATAAAATATGTCAATTTGGTTATTGGCTGTCTTTGAAAAATTAACTTGAGTAGAATTATAGAAGTGGGGTTAGGTTATAGGAAACATGTAGAAGTGAGAAATTGAGACAATAAACATTAACTACTAGTATTAAGAATTTTGTTGGTAAATGGTGGGTTCTATGGTAGTAGAAAGTTCTCTGACTCATTTGAAATCTTTATTTAATATAAGAATGATAAGCAAATGTTTATTTCCTGAGAAGTATCATTAGGAAGAGCTTATAAATACACAAAAGTGTGATGAAAAAAAGCATCTTGATTAGCAATAATCGCGCCTCGGATAAACCTCATTGGCTACGATACTGCCACTGCGCAAAGCTGAAAAAAAGCATCTTGAAAAAGGAAGGATGGCAAAGGAGCAGAAATAGATTTTTCAGTGAAGATTTAAAGTTCTTTTTTCTTTAAATATATGAAGTAAAAATATCTTGTGTTCTTTCAGAATGGTATCTAGAGAGTTGTAGGTTCAAAACTACTTAAAATAGAGTAAAAAACTGTATAGATAAATCACTAGACAGACAAGTTTCTCCATATTCTATAAACTTCAAATTAACAAACAAGAATGGAATGTAACAAAACAATAGCTTAGAATAGATCCACGTTTTCATTGCAGACAATAGTCTCTTGGGTTTTTTGTTTGTTCTATTTATTCCCCTGCAGTCTTTTTCTAGGTCATAGAACACATCAATATTTGTGTTCCTTTAGAACCAAGAAAAATGTTTTTAGAATTATTGTAGAAATCAAAGCAATAACTTCTTTTAAGCTGACATATCCACTCTTCCATTTCACTCTACAATGTTCATCTAAATGTCATCATTTTTTATGAACTTAGTATGCTAACAGGAGCTGACTTTTACTGGAAGAGCCTCATTTGCATTAGCATTGTGGATACTTTGGGAGTTATTTAAGAATGAAGAATATATTGGCCTAAGTATATTAAATATATCAGACAGGATTTTTTTTTTTTAAGATTTTTATTTATTTACTTGACAGAGAGAGAGAGGGATCACAAGTAGGCAGAGAGAGAGGCAGGGAGCCGGATGTGGGGCTCGATCCTAGGACTCTGAGAACATGACCTGAGCCAAAGACAGAGGCTCAACCACTGAGCCACCCAGGCACCCCTGGGATTTTTGTTTAAAACAACATTCTAAACCACTATTGTATTCTTTAGCACTTTATATTTGAATGCCCTTTGTTTAGAGAAAGTTTGGATATGAATTTGACTTAGAAAGCAGAAGCTGTTTAAAGAGAAAGACGATATTCCTTCCTACAGATTTTTCAGATCCGATAGACTTCATTTTGCTAAGAACACAAGTGTCATTTTTCTATTGTTTATTTTATTTTTACCAGTTTTAAATTTATCTATTCAAAAGTGAATAACTTGTTCTATTTGTTTAAAGTATAGTGGTAGTTTATAATTAGAGCTTCTAATCATTTTAATTAATTAAAGACTTTACTACTGTATAAGTGACTTCTATAATAAGACTAGCACAAATGAATGCAAGATTTTTTTAAATACTTCAGCATGAAGAGACACTATAATACCATGAGCTTAAGGAGACACACCTCTCTGAGACAACTTTATTTCTCCTATATCACAAGTATACACACTCATACACAAGCACACACACATACATATGTGTATATGTTAAATATCATGAAATGTAAGAAAGCAGCACAATATACAACTTCCTACCTATGCTCTTTATGTTGGGTCTTTTTTCTGTCTCATGAAACAGAAAATCTGAATCAGAAAGAAGATATATTGCGCTCAGCAGTATAGCTACTACTGGTATTGGTATTGGGAAGATACATTGAGCTCAGCAGTATAGCTACTATTGGTAATGTGATTAATCATATAAATCACATTAATCACAATGTGATTAGGATTTTCTTTCTCAATTTCTTCTTCCAGCTTTAATTAGGTTGACCTTTTCATATCTTCCAGCTTTTTTGTAGTTTCCAGATGGTTGTAGTCACTCTGCAACCCACATATAATCTCATTTTTAAAAGAGTTTCTATATGCCCACAATTAAAAAAAATGAATCTTGGCATCTCTTTTTGTATTAATCAGTGGTCTTTAACTAGAGGAAATTTTGCACCGATGAGAACATCTGGCAGTATCCAGACATGTTTCTGCTTTTAAACTGGAATGCAATGGATAGATGCTACTAGAATCTAATGAATAGAGGTTAGTCATGTTGGTAGAAACCCTATAGTGTGCAGGACAGCCCTCCCCACGAAGAATTACCTGGCTCAGAGTGTCAATAGTGTCAACATTGAGAAACCCTAGGCTAAAATGAATGGTGTGTTTATATCTGAGCCAGTAACTGCAAAGAGGGGAAGAGAATATGTTGATAGCTATAAATCTACCAGTGGTTACTCTTGAAATTGAGAGCAGAATTCTCCCATGGCATGTGAAGAAGACGTGACATGCAAAATACTGAGCACAGTCTTGCCAGATGTGATAAGCACAAATTCAACAGACATCTACCACAGCCCTTCCACCACCACCGTTCGGGTAGAGATAATTATTCTACATTTTTATGGTTTAAAGAGTTTACATTCTATTCTGTAACAATAATTTACAGTGTTTTGATTTATATGGAGTCAAAACTTTTTGTATCTTCTCCATTTATCACACAGTCATAATGAAGTTTATCCTCGAATCATTTGTTGAATTAGATATCACGGAGGGGAAAAAAAATCCGAGTACTTTAGGTTTGAAAATTGCATTTTTACCAGAACAGTAGTGCACTCTTTTATCTATTGCTATATAAAAAAACCACTATAAAGCTCAATAGTCTGTAATAAAATAGATAAAGTAGTTGTTTTTGCTGATCAGTTCCAAGTTCCAGCTTTGCCTCAGCTTCAAATCCATTCTTTTCTCCCTCCTCTGGGATAGGAAGGCTGGGGTTCTGTGAACCACATTTTGCTTGGCCCTTGGCTCTTTGTTAGGCTCTGACCAATGGATGCTAGAGACACTCTGGAAGTCTGGAGGAAAAAGAGACCATCTCCATCTGCTTGCTTCCAGTTCTTGAGAGGGTCATCACTGCAACACGTCATCCTGGGCAGCTACAACTTACTCCGACCTGTGAAACCAGCTTCTTCTTGCCTCTTCCGATAACCAGAAGATTCAGCACAAGTTGAACTGTGCATACCTCTCAGAGGACTGGGTTCCAAGACTGCCTGGCATCTAAGCTTCTAGAATGCAGTAACTCCAGCCCCTTCTCTCAGGGTGGTAGTAGGTCTTTTCAGTTACTCTCTCAGGGCTATCTTTGTGATTCCATTTTGTTTTTCATTTCAATAATAATGCAAAATTTTTTACAGTAAATATCCCCTATTAAAATAATTGGTGTGGTATTGTCTTCCGGCTGGACTCCTCTCCATAGTACAGACCTGCTATTGAGATTTCCTTCCCATAATTGCTCCCTTTTCAAAAATCACAACTGAATTACTTTGGAAAGGAAGTCAAGGGAGGCAGAATAGAAATACAAGCTTATTTTCCTCCAGGAGTTTGGGACTCAATACAGCAGTATCATAACCACAACAAAAAGTTCCTAATGGTGTTGTTTCTGGTTGAGCCAATCTCATTAGAAATAGATTAGTGGGGACACTTGGGTGGCTCAGTGAGTTAAGCCTCTGTCTTCGGCTCAGGTCATGATCTCAGGGTCCTGAGATCAAGCCCTGGATAGGGCTCTCTGCTCAGCAGGGAGCATGCTTCTCCATCTCTCTGCCTACTAGTGATCTCTGTCAAATAAATAAATAAAATCTCTAAAGAAAAAAAAAAAGAAACAGATTCGTGATCAAATATTGCAGGTGTTTTTCTTCTGTCATTTTCCATATATTTATGCACTCACCTATTGACTGTTAATACCAGATGCCAAACTCCAAATGGTTTGGCCTGCCGAAGGAACTTGATATGCCACTCACCAATTTTTCTGTTGCAAGTAATGTTTTTCACATAAGAAGTAAAGTCCTTATCTTTCTGATATTTTATTTATGACATGAGTAAAAGATGCCTCACTCGGTCTTGCCAAGTCTCACCCTAACACGATCTTTAACAGCTCAATTTTCTCTCTCTCTGTGTGCTGTACTGCTTTTACCAGGAATATAGAGTCCTGTATTTTATTGTGCAGGGAAATGATAAATATTTACAATCACATTTTGGAACTATTGTCAGATTTAGGCAAAATGAAGACCCATACCAAAGTATTACACTTTTTAAACAGATCTTAAATAGAGTCCAACATCATCTCTGCTCTTTCTGAAGTCACCATTTCAATACTGTTTTCATGTTCAGTAGTTTTCTTTTCTAAAAAGTAGTGTTCTTAGTGTCTCTAAATTTGGTTAGAAAAACCTAGCTTTCTCCCTGATGAGTGTAAAAACCTGGAACTATAGTTCTGATAGCTTTTGTCTTTTTGGTTCATTATTAGTTTGTTTTGTTTGGGGGAGAATAATGGCACCCACATATACAAGATATATTAATCACATCTCCAATAGTTAGATTATTTTCTCTATACTTCATAACACCCATATTTTTGGGAGAAATGACTCAGTGATTTGAATTTTCTCAAAGAAGTGAGGCTGTTTTTCAACTACAGGAGATATGAGGAGTATGCAGGTAAATGTTTTATCATCAGACTCTATGAAGGAAAAAATAGATAAATAAAATGCTGAGTTAAAGTATTTGTTGATTTTCATGGTGTTGATACTCCCACCATGGGCAATTTTAAGTTATTAATATGTTGTTACTGAACACAGAGTTGGGACAAAAATCTCTGTCAAAGAAAAATATATATTGGTTCCGGCACACCACTGTGAGACATAAAATATACAGATATTCTGTTGTCCAACTTCATTATGTCTTCCTACTGGTTAATCAGAACTCATTTCCAGCATAGGCAGCCATCCTTAAATATGAGAGTAGATGATAAGTTTCCGGTGCATAAATCATATATTTGATTGTTATTTTTTTCTTACTTATTCTGAGACACTTTGTTCCAAGGAATGCTTTTTAAAAGGCACATTACTGCAATCAACATGCTTAAACCTACAAAAATCGAATTACTGTGAATACTTCCAAATTTATCATATGGTTATGTGATATCACCTACTGCTCAGAACCTGATTGCAACTCTTGTAAAACATCTGTTTTGATCTGAATCTACTAAATTTGTTGATATCAGAAGTCTGTTGACACCATTTTTTAAATTTAGTTTTTACTATATGATTACTTATCAATAAATTAAGTGATCAGTTTTCATTTACATGATAGTTAGTAAAAAAGATTCTAGTAGACACTCTAGGAAGAGTAGGTTCAACATCTGATGCTGATCATCGAACAGATAAACTGACAGATTACACATCTTAGGCTGTTTTTCAGATTTCTTTTTATTTTTCTATCTACAATTTTATTCTCTCCCACTCCTCCATCAAATTCTCCACTCATTCTCATTGTTTCCTAAAATTTTTGTTGAGCATACACTTGATGTGACTATGTGTATGTGTCTTCTTTTCATGTGTATAGAGCTTGAAATAGTTCTATTTCTCTTTTAGAGGCAAATTCTTGGGTTTTTAAGGCATGAGGATATAATTTCTGCATAATGACATGAAAATTTTTAAAGATTATAAGGTAGCAAAAAATAGATGTAAAATATAGATGACCTAGAAAAAATAGAAGATATTTTCTGTTCTAAACAATGGTAATGATAGGAAATTACTTTAAATTAGTCAATGGCTATTAGAGTTTTGTTGTGATTGCAGCTCAATTACTGTGTATGATAGTGGTCTTCTGAATTATTTTAGAAGGAGTTTTTTCCAATAAAGACAATTTAATGTTCACATCATAAATTCCATGTAAACAACAAAAAAGTTGGAATGTAGGTGGCAATGCATAATATTTCTATAAAAAACAGTACATTTTGTTAGAAAATAGATGTACTTCTAAATGCAAATAAAAATCAGTCATATTAGATATTAACAATGTCTACTAATTTTGAAATATTTCTTATATGGCAGATGCTGTTTTGTAGATATAGATATAGATATAGATATAGATATAGATTCATTTGATCCCTGAATTAAATCCCAAATTAAGACCTACCTTCAGATGAAGAAACTGAGGCACACAGCAATTAAAACACAAAAGGTAAATGACAAAACTGAGATTCAAGTTCAGTGTTGCTTTGAGCTAGGATTCTTAAAAGTAACAACATCCTGCATCTTTGCTTCTACTATTAAAATATCAGGAGGGTGCTGAAAGACATGATGTGCTAAGAATTAAATGTATTTTATAAATGGTTCCACTCAGAAATTTTCCTTATACTTCACATCTTTTAAAAATTTTCTCTTTAGTTCTATGCATTTGTGCTTATTCATTGTTTTCTAGAACCACCTTTTCCAAAGAGATAAGGTTAGATTTTAGAGGAATAAAGAATTTTTCACAAAGCTCATGAAATTACACGTAAGTCTTATGAATTAATGTAAAAACGTCATTTAATTTGTTTTAATTTGAGAATTACTGTGCTATTATCATTTCCTTCAATTAATGTATTTCCATTATACAAGATATATATCTATTATAATAGATCACATTATATTATCTTACAGTCTGATAATAGGATGCATAGTTTTATTTCACATTGTAATATATAATACTGTTACTGCTTCTGCATTAATTCATATCCGTATTACTTACTCATTGATTAGTACAGAATAGTCATTGTAGTAGTTTACTATCTGGCTATCCTGGTTACAAATCCCAACTGAAACTTTTACAATTCATACTCTTAGTGGTCACCAGATCATTCTCAGATGCAAAACTCTTTTACATATATAATAGTACCCGGATTTTCAGCTGGAGAGCCATCTTTTCTCTATTCACTCCATATAATTGAAGTGCTGAAGATCTCACCTGAACTTACCCAATTACAGAACACTGTATCTCCTGGCCTTGAGTCTATATATACCCCATGACAGGGCACATCTCTAGCTAGTTGAGTATTAATTTGTTAACAAATGCAAAAACATATAACTTAATGTACAATGAGCCTATGTCGTACTAGAGATACAGACAGCACAAAAACAAACAGCGAAGTAATGAAGAGAAGCTGGGCCTGATGATCCCACTTCAGTCAAGACTAAAGCCAGATGTCTGCGTATCCGTTCCACATATCTAAGCCACAAACATGTTGTCATCTAATAAATATTAACAGACATATATACTACAATTCAATCCACAGTTTGAAATTGTATATCATACATATATATCTTATGATTTTGCTATTGTTATGATTTATATAAACTAGAGCTGACTTTTTCTATTTGTCACAAGTAAAAAATCCTTAATGAAATACCATCCATTACTATTAAGATACTAATTTTCTATGAATTTGGCAATCATTTCAACTTCATTTTACTAAATTTTCAAGCATTTCTTATTTTTAATTCCCTTTACATTCTCTTTCTATTTTTTAAAAATTCTCTCTCTCATTTTCCTTATTCCTCTAATTATACAAGTGATGCTTTCATTCTGGGTAAAATTAAAAAATACAGAAGTGGTAAAATAATATCACCTTAATTTGACAATTTATAAATAAAAACTGCTAAATCTTAACTCCATATTAGTCAATATTTTTCTACTACATAGAGTAGTATGTATACTAAGATACAGTATTTTAAAAATGGTATATATTCCACATAAATAAATATGATCTGTATACTTCATTTGATTAATATCATAAATATAATTCTATATTTATAAATATACACCTCAAACATTGTCTAATGCTTACACAGTGTGCCCTCATTTGGATAGAACAGTTTGCTAATTTCCTTGCGTTACCTATGTGGGTTGTTTCCAGGTGTTTCCTATTATAATTAATGCTACATTATACACTGACATGTAAAAATATGTTTCTCGGGGCACCTGGGTGGCTCAGTGGGTTAAGCCTCTGCCTTCGGCTCAGGTCATGATCTCAGGGTCCTGGGATCCAGCCCCGGCATGGGGCTCTCTGCTCAGCAGGGAGCTTACTTCTTCTGTCTCTCTACCTGCTTCTCTGCCTACTTGTGATCTCTCTCTCTGTGTCAAATAAATAAATAAAATCTTTAAAAAAAAATATGTTTCTCTGCTTCTTAGATTGTTTTTTGTTTATTTGTTTGTTTGTTTTTAGATTTTATTTATTTGAAAGAGAGAGAAAGTGAGAGACAGAGCACAAGTGGAAGGAAGAGGCAGAGGGACAGGGAGAAGCAGACTCCCTGCTGAGCGGGGAGCCTGATGTGGGACTTGACTCCAGGGCCCTGGGATCATGTCCTGAGCCACAGGCAGACGCTTAACTACTGAGCCACCCAGGCACCCCTAGATTGTTTTTGAGAAGTAAAATTTTAGAAGGTGAATTACTAAGTCAAAATTTATACACATTTCAGAGCCCTTTCTCTATTAGCAATGGCCCAGAACCATCTATCCCCTTTCCTCAAAACTCTTGCATTCTTTTTTTTCCCCATGGAGTTGAGTTCAGACCATTTGGGGTCTCTGTCTCCTATCAGAATAGTCTTGAATAAAGTCTTTCTTACCTGTATATCTTTATCCACTACAATTTTTCTTTAACAAATCCTATCCACATGGAAAACAGATTCTAGAAGAGAAGACAAAAAGAGCATGCATTTTAAAATATCAAAACATATTGAAAGAACATATTGGTAAGAACAATAATATTCATCATATTTCAACCTTCCCCCTTGTAAAATAGAAATGATAATACAGTATGGGATCTATTTCAAGCTATAAATAGAACATCAAATTGTAATGCTAATTGGCCCATATCAATCATTCAATATAGCCTTTGTTTTCAATATATACCACTGGGAACGCCACAGGAATGTTTCTCAGCAATTTACACATTAACTTGTTCTTCATCTCTCCAACTTTAAGACAAGGTCCAACTTGATTCCAAACTCTGACTATACATCTGGACTAATTATAGTTCTACCCTTTGGTTGATCCTTCACAACACTTTCCTTTAAAGTTAAATGTCAGGTCAAATAAGCATCATGATTTTTATATTCCTGACTTTCTGAATATCTCACTATTCATGTATTGATAGTTTTCCTGTGTGGAAATATGAAAGGCTATCTATGGTTATCTTGCCAGCCCAAACTTCCATTACAAGGAATAATTACCCAGCCTGACAAATTTTCTCCAATGTTCTTAATACAAAATCCTGAAATTTAATGTAGACTGTTGTTGAAAAAACCCATGTTACTGAAACCACCAGCTAAATCCAGATGTGCAAGAAACCAAGTTGTGGCCAAGTTATACCAAAGCGTTGTAGGACAAAATAATTTAGGAGCATGGACATAACATCACAAATATTCAAAAATTCCCCAAATGATCTCCTTTTTTCTTCTTTGTCTTTTTTGTTTTTTTAACAGATACTTTGAAGTTCACATTTTGATCCCACTTTAAAGGCTTTTTCTCCCTGTTATAATTATGGTTTTTTTTTTAATAGCATTGTCCTGAGTAAATTTGTATTACACCCATAATGTATGAACATTTAATAATATGACACAAGACAGTAAAGAGTATAGTACGTGCAGCATATTTCCCTATTATTCTTTTCTATCTAGTTTGAGCTTTTTACATAGGCCATTACTGAAATGTGGAAGAATCCACCAGGGACAATTTACTATGCCATTATTATTTCTGTTTATTAGTGGTTTCCTTGAGCATAATGTAGGGTACAGTATAGTAATAGCTTTTAAAAGAACAAAAAGTAGAATCCTCAATGAGTTTGAATATTTTCAGAAAATCTTTCATTTCAAACTCTTCTGCTTTCTTCAATTAGATTTGTTCCTTGAGAAAAAAAAAAAAAAGATTTCGTCCTTGTAGTTTATAAAATCCATGCTTATATAGACATTAACATCTGTCTTACCTGAAGTAATAATAAAATACAATTTATTTATTTTCTTTTAATATGTAACCAGCTTTTATTTATAATGACAAAATTAAATGAAGTATCATTTGCTAACAACTAAGGTCATTAAAACTATATCAGTATGGATACCTGAATTATATACTTCCTCCAATGCATTCTCCATACTGCTACTTAAGTGATGGCTCCAAAACACGTGTCTAACATTTTGTTTTATTATTACAAATATTGAATCCCTACTATAAATAGGACAAAATCTTAACTTTTTAGTGTTGTGTACAGATTGCTTCAGGACCTGCTGGTTTCTGCTTATCTTTCCTTCCTTAATGCAGGAGGCTTATAGGAGGATTGCATAAATCAATGTGGCTGGCAAATAATAAGAGATGCATACATCTAAATTCCCCTTCATTGTAGACTAGCCAATCTACAGCCTGGGGCTGGGTAGAGGAGGGGTCCTGGAAAGACTGCAGAGACCATGAGGCTAAGCCAAAATATTTGGATGGGTCCATCCTTTTGGAGCTTCAGGATTCCTCACAACCATCCTGTATTGTTTCCTCTACCTCTCCTCCCAACCATATCCATCTATACCAACATTTTATTTTCCAGGGTTACTTCTTCCATTTTGAGCAGTAACATAAACATATCATACTCTTTCGTGAAATTACTTCTACTCACAGTACTCCTTCTTTGGATTACTTTGCAAATCTTCTATTCAGTCTTCAAAATCTCTCTCTGATTTCAGTGTTTCTGCAGCCTTCCTTCACATCTTTCTTCCACACTAGGATTATTCTGCTACCGTACATTGAACTTTAGTCAATCATTTTTTTTTCGTATCACCCCATAATTAAATTATGTTCTAGGTTTATCTTTCTACCGATCTGTGAACAACTTGGTGACATGATAATGTCATATGTGTGTGTGTGTGTGTGTATATATATATATATATATGCACACAAACACATGTATATGTATATATATAATATTTATTCAATATACAGAAAATATATATTCAATATATATTCTATATCTATATTCTATATAGATATATTCTTCAGCACTTAATGTAGTATTTAGAAAAAGCTAAGCACATAAATCTAGTTGCTGAAGCTGAATTTAGAGGTGTCTTTTTATGTGTAGTATTAGGTATAATTACATGAACAACCAACAGTAAATGGGAAATTTCTGTTTAAAAACTGAGGGGTTGGGGGCGCCTGGGTGGCTCAGTGGGTTAAAGCCTCTGCCTTCGGCTCAGGTCATGATCCCAGGGTCCTGGGATCGAGCCCCACATCGGGTTCTCTGCTCAGCGGGGAGCCTGCTTCCTCCTCTCTCTCTCTCTGCCTACTTGTGATCTCTGTCTGTCAAATAAATAAATAAAATCTTAAAAAAAAAAAAACAACTGAGGGGTTGGAAGGATTGATGATGGTGAACTATTACGATTAACCAAATTTTCAATGAAAATAAAACAGAAAAGGTAGAATAAAGATGACACTAAGTTAGGTGCCAATAGTGTATGCTCTTGTGAATTAAAAATTTAGATAATTTAGACATTTAGTTGATCAAAGTACCATGTTTTATTTTCCTAATTGCAATAAATACATTTAAGTAGCGGTTTATCTTGGTACTTGTAAACCCATATAGGGGAATGGCTAGTTTGGAAGACTGGCTGATTCATGTCCCCAAATCTATTTAGATGGATTCTGCCAAATAAAAATCAAGGAAAAGTTTAAAACTCTTATGACAAAACATTTCCAATCTTCCAATCTCAGACTAAACCTAGCTTTATATTTAACATCTTTGCCCTTTGCTCAGTGTCAACCTATTTCTGGCAATCACTCATTCTGTCTTACTGAATTCTCTCCAAATATGAAATGCTTCCACGCACTCTTTTCTTGTCATGCTATCACCTATGTTATTCCTTCTCAATTTGTATAATTGAAAAGTATTCTTCCAATGCCCTACCCAAAACTCCCTTGAAGCATTTGAAAAGCAATGTATAAGCTCACATATTTTAAAGATAAAAGTGTTCATCTGGTTCCAACAATTATAAAGGAATTATGTAGATTGACATACTAAACTGTTGCAACACATCTTAAATGCAAGCAATGAACTCCAAATACTCTAACCACTTAACATCCATCACCCTTCATTTAAATATCCATGTAAATAACTTCTTGGACAATTAGAAATTTCAAATTGCCAGCTGAACTCATAGTTGTAGGTTTTGAATTTCCATTTTACTTTTCCAAAGAAATTTACCCTAATATACTTTTATGCTTTAAAATAAAAACTATGTACATTTAAATACAAACTATTTCTTGAGAGCGTAAGTTCTTCATATGTTCATATGTATGTATATTCTTTGCACAGTTGTACTCATATAGTCACTGTACAAGTAAACAGTTAAACAGGCTATTCAGTTAACTTTTCCACATTTGCCAATTTAATTGTGGAAAGGGGAAGGGGAAAAGAACATTCTGTAAATGATTGCCCCTGTAATGAATCGCCACATGCTTTCCTTTGGCAAAAACACTCAGCCTCATCTTGTGCAGTATGCTTTGGTACTCATGTGTACACACAGACATACAAGCTCAACACTCACTAGAACTAATGTCTTTAAAAAAAAAAATCACTCCCTTCTAAAGTCTTCAGAGAATCCTACAAAGCCATATGTTCAAGTTATGCACTGTGATAAGAGGTGTGGAAAGATTGAGAAAGCATGCCAAAATGTTAACTAGTAATCAACTTAGTGATTCCATTTATGATTTTGTTTTGAATAAATCTAAATTTAAGGCATTTTATTGGTAAAACGGATATGTTGCTACAGTTGGAACAATATTCTTCAACAATGAGTATTTTAAACAGCAGGTGCATTATCATTTGCCTAAGCAGCTTAGAAGTAATTTTTTTCACTTTAAAACTTAAAATTATCTAAAATATTCTAATACTGATGTCAAATACAGAAAAAAAAGTATCAGGGAAGGCAGTAGAATAAAATTATATTTTAATCTTATTAATAAAATGGATAAATGATTTCTAAATAACTGTGGAATTAGATTCTACATGGGATGTGGGTATTCTCTTCTTTGTTCTGCCTATGTATAACTTGTATAACTTACTTTTTATGTATATAAAAAAGTATAGGACTTTTAGAAAAGGTATAAATTATAATATTACATTTAAATATCCTTTAATTTTCCTAAGTGGAAACAGACATGGTCTCTAAAAACTTGAAAATAAGGAAAAATGAGGCTGGTCTTAGGCGAATATTATAAAGTCATTCCATAATTAATCATAGCAGAACTATATAAAATCACTTTAAACAACAAGAATGACACACAGAACATAGATACCTATGAGAATAAGAGTGAATAAAATAGTAACATCAATTAAAATATTTTAAGTACTGCTCCTGCTGGTACATATGAGTCAGAAGGAATGAGAGATAAGCAGACTCCCCACTGAGGAGGGAGCCTGATGTGGGGCTTGATCCCAGGACCCTGAAATCACAACCTGAGCCAAAGGCAGCTGCTTAACTGACCAAGCCACCCAGGTGCCCTAGAAACATTATTTAAACTTTTAGTTTGGGTTATTTTCATCACTTCATTTCCCCACTAAATCATAATAGTGTCCTTAAATGAATCTCTGCATATTAAAAAATAAAATTAAACCAGTTAAATCAAATTCATATCTATTAAACTGCTTTCCATAATTTAAGTATTTCTCACTTCTTGTCATTATTAAGCAATCTAACAAAATCAGACCAATATGCACAGCCAGTTGCTAAATTAAAAATATGTGTAACTGTGAAACAGGTGACATATTACTTCCAAAACTGAAAATGTAGAAAGTTGATCAAAATAACCAGAGATCAACTTTTAGATGTTTGCTTCATATTATAGAGAAAAGATTATTTTTCAGTACTGTAAAATAAATGAAATTGTTGAATATTTTGCTTTATTTCACAGCTAATTTTTTTTTCAGTAATAGAATTCACTTCATATCTGTATCTCTCACCTCCTATTTCAACCTTAATAATGTGGCTTCTCCTCACTCTGGCAAGCTGCTATCTGGATGATTTACAGTAACCTTGTAATTGGTAAATCAATTTGCATCTTCTCTGTCTTTATCGCTCTTGACTTCTACACAGTATTTGTCAGCACAGCCCTTGTCCTCTGTGACATTTTCCAGTCCAGACATCTATAATGTTATAATTTTACAGTCCTACACACACACAAAAAAAGTCAAAACAAAACAAAAACATCAGCATTTTCATTCCCAAATTTTTCTTCCTTTTTTTGTGGAATCACAATCCAGGTTAGACAGCCTCAAAACACTAGAGACAGCATTTCCTATTCATGCTACCACTTATGATGCATCATTGATAAGACTTGACTAAGATTTTATATACCCTAACTAAAATCTATGCCTTTCCAACTTAATGTCCTCCAATTCCAATTAAAAATGGACTAAAATTCTTTACAGTGGCTTACAAATTTCTGTTCTACCTTGTTTCACTTCCTTTTACCATTCGACCCCTTGCCACTCAGGCTGCAAGCACAGAGAGATTCTTTCTGTCCTTTGAAAGCACCAAGCTTCTGCATTTCTACTTCAGTAAGTCTTGAGTAATGGTACCTTCTATCTGGAAACCACTTTCCTTTTATTGTTGCTCAACTGGCTGCTTATTTACCATCACATTCCATCTTCATTGTTATCTTCCTAGAGAACCTTTCCCCGACCAGTCCAATTTAAAACATAAGCTCCCTAAGAGTAGGAAACATTTCTCTTTCTTTTTTAATCTCTCTGTTACCAGGTGCTAGGACAGTGCATGGCATGTACTTGGTATTAAATACTTTTTTTAAACAGTGAATGAATATTCTAATTCAAAAATATCTTCATTCACTCTTCCTCTCAACACATAGTAGCTCTGGGTATGGTTGCCTTTTCCTTTAGAACACTAACTACCCGGACTGCATTCTTCCAGATATGGCCCATTTAATCATGATCCTTCCATTGTCAACAATCTACATTGACTCTCCACTTCTCAAAGAATGAGGCTCAAACATGGCATTCCCTTATTAGATTCATGCTTGCATCTCTGGTGAAATGTGCCTTGTAAATCCCCAGTCCTCTTCCCTGAAACCATGCTATCATATTCACTCCTCTTAATAGATGGAAATTGTCTGTCTTGTGAACATATCCTATATGTTTTGTCATCCATGATTTTTATGTCTTACTTTCTAAATTCAGACTATTTACAAACTATTTACAAACTCTTGCCCACTAAAATCATACATGTGCTATTGAGCTCAGTTCAAATCCTATCTATTATATATCTAGTATATATTCAAATAGCCAAATAGAGAGTAATTACTTAAAATTTTATCTGCCCTTTTAAAATTATTTAAAATTTTTTTTTTTTTAATTTTTGAGAGAGAGACAGTTGGAGGGGGGTGGGGCAGAGGAAGAGGGACAGAGAATCTTAAGCAGGATATACTCTTAGCATGGAGCCCAGTGTGGGTCTCCATCTTATGACCCTGAGATCATGACGTGAGCTGAAATCAAGAGCAGAATGCTTAACCGACTGAGCCACCTAAGTGTCCACCTCGTCTGTTTTAATTGTTCTCCTTAGGAAACAGAGCTGATTGAATTTGTCCACCTAAGTTCTTTGTACTTCAGTTATAATTATAACTCTCTTTTAAAAGTATTTCTATATTTACTAGCTCTGAATATTCTAATGTTACTGAGATATAAGCTGCCAAAAACACCACCGATTCATCAGTAATTCAGCATTTGTTATCCATAGGACAGTATCATTATGCTTACCTTGAGATCCATAAAATTCAATTGTAAAAATGAGTGAAGTAAAAGTAACTTCTATCCCCCAAATTTAAAATATCACATCGCACATACAACAACTCATTGGGTCTGATATTGAACACCTTGAAAGACTGTTATAAATACGTACATGTAATTAATTATTTTAATTAAAATTTTAAATACAATAATGCAAATTATGCAATCTTGAATAAATACATAGGTCATACTTGGCAGTAATTCTAACAAAGGTTTTTTGTAATGATTCAGATCCTAGTGTAAAAATACTTCTTTTCTTAAAAAATTAATTCAATTTTTCTGGTTATTGTCAATTTGAGAATTTAGAAGAAGCTTTGGTTGGTTGCACTTTTAGGATGTGTCATTCCTTAAATGAGATTTAAAAGTTTTATATATTGAGAGAACTATAAAGCATTCAATATCTAATTTCCTTGTCTCATCACTCTGAAATGTATTACCTGATGTCACATCTCTAACCAGTCACAGCGAAATGTGACAAAGCAAGCACTGTTTAATGGTTCCATTTACAACAAGATTTTTATATCTATTCCATTTATCTGTAATTTCATATGCCAAATGTCTTCTTTAGAATAAATTAAGTATTGAGCAAATGATCAGACACCTTAAAATGTGCACTCTGTTTTAAGCTACTCTGAAGTCTCTTAGGGCAATATTTCTTTAAATATTATAAAATAAAAATGTTACTTAGAGTGTGTTCTTTCAGATTATCTATGAAGGTTTTCTCCAATTGGAAAAATACAGGTTGTGACTCTAAGTCTTCTTCATTTGTTGTCCTTAAACAGAAAATGTGTCTTTATTTTTAGAATACTAAGTACTGTTAATGAACAAGTTCAAAGGTAAAGCCTAATAGAAATAAAATTTTGATTCTTTTTAATGGGCTCACCAGTACAACTTCTACTATGAGGGTAAGTACTGACCCAAGTACTGGACTAATTACTTTTCATTCCTTGTTTTATTTAATACTTAAAGTAACCCTGGGATAGAAATGTAGAGAAATTTAGTATTTTACACAAATTCTGAAAGTAAGTTGCAAAAAATGTTACTTTATTTAACATCTAGGACAGAGCTAATATGAACTCTTCCTATATAACTCTACTTCTTCCTCCTTCAGACCAATATTCATATATGCATGTATTTCTCACACATTGCATCAATTTTTATAACTATGCACACATACAAATACACACATACACAAGATTCAATGTGGAAAACTGTATTTTTTTAAAAAACACTGGGAAACCTACCAGTATGCCGAAGGGCTCTGTAAATTTCCAGTTTTAAATTCACACATCTCTGAAAGAAATAGTGATCTTTTTTCTTCACTATTCAGTATAGGATATCAGAAGAAATATTGATGATTTATGACCAAATTAACCCATAATTCATTCTCAACTCCTCTTAGAAAGCCATAGAACAGTCAGGAATTAAGTGCTATAACTGTTTTCCTAGCCAAGTCAATATTTATTTACTATGTTTTTGTTATTGAATATGCAGCATGCTAAAATGGTGTTTCAGGGAAATTTACTCTGGCCAAAAGAAATTTATAATTTACTTAGGAGGCAGATGTTTTGTTTTGTTTTGTTTCCCCCCTTAATATGCATTGGTTACCCCAAATCTTTTTTTTTCTCAGCTTTGTTTCTTAGTGTTTGAAATATTTATACTGGAAAGGAAATAATACAAGTTGTATATGCATATTTTTTTAGGATATTAGTTTTTATAAGATTTTAACCAACTTCCTAAATTGTTTTCCTTTTTACTACATGGATTCTATAAGTAGTAAATGTGGTGTCTGCTAAAATGATACACATACACACATATAGTTTAAACCCTGGGAACACAATAGCAAGCTGAATTGAACAAACTGATTCTCATTCACAGATCCTAAATTTAGTTAGAAAAAATACCCCCTGTAGTTATTAGGAGAAGAGATTTATTTTAACATAAAATGCTTGATATTTTATTCCCTCTGAAAAGTTATAAACCCCCACAACTTTGACTTCAATGTTGATAATCCAATCATATTAAATTTTTAGTGTGTATAGGTAAGGAAGCAGGGGACATGTAGGTAAAGAATTTGTAAATTTGAAATGTCCACCTAACAAATAATTTTTTAGTCTGTGCTAGGAGTTACAGTTGAAATGGGGAGCAAGATAGATGTGGTCTTCACCTTTGAGAACTTAACAGTAAAAAAACAGAAAGCAAGCAATTGAAACATAAGTACCAAAAAAAAAAAAAAAATGTGGAAATGATGTCCAAGTCAGAACAAGCCTAAAAATGGTCCTGCAGACTGCAAGGGCAAGGTAAGAAAGAAGATCATACCCGCTCCCCAGATTTGCCTCCCTGTGAGGCTGAACTGAGCCAAAGATGTGAGCAGACACTGGGAAGAACTGTGATGAGACAGAGCAACAGAAACAGGAAACAAAACATTGTGGGGTTTTTTTTTTTTGTTTTTTTTTTTTTTTTGGAATGGCAAGTCATTACTCATTGACATAGACCATGTGGGCCTATATACAAAATGCAGGAGAGAAAGGAAACATTGAAAAGTTCTTGTATCATTCAACAAAAAATGACAGACTTATTTGCTGTTATCCATTCCTCTTGCCTCATATTTTGCCTTAATGTATATGCACAGCTGTTGCTTCTGACCCAAGAGACGTTATATGCAGCCAATTAGTCTATGGTTTTTAAGCGGATTTTTTTTCATAGTTGTCATTCGCCAAGTTTTTAAAGTAATAAGTTTAGTTAGAAACATATGTTGCTATTCCTCGTGGGATAATTTCTCAGGTAAATTAATATTGTATTGCAAAACAGTCTAAGATCTCTAATATAATATTTAATAATCAAAATCTTTAAGTCATTTGAAAATCATTACCTATTTCTTAATAATGTATTTTTAAATCTTATATAGGATTTTGTCTAGAATTTTAAAAGTAAGTGGCAGAGGGGAATTTTACTTTGCAAACTGCTGCAAACTGTATTATACTGGCATTTAGTAGATAATAAATGTGATTTCTTGGATTATTGGGACTTTAGCTTAATTGTTAAATATTTCCTGCAGCTTTCAAGAAATATTAGAAAATTATAATCAGAGGAAGGACCTGTGAGTGAAGATTTTGGGGTCTAGGAAGTGTGCCACCTCACTGAGGCAGTTTCTCACATGATTTTCTTACTACTCGACCTTCCTGCACAACTTTCTCCAGCCAAATTCCCACTACATGCCAATTTTAGTCACATCAGATATATACCTATCCTAAAAATTAGAGGAAATATTATGGAAGGTTTAAGAGTTCAAGCTAACTCATAATAGTATGAGTTTGATTTTATATTCAAATTCTCATTCATTAGCACTTGGATTTTGTACAGGTTACTTGAGATTTTGAAGTTTCATTTTATTCAACTTCAAAGAGGAACTTCTAAAGCCAATCTTAAAGTAAGGTTGATAATTAAAGGTAATAATGTAATGAGCTAGGGTACATAAAAGCCTTAGTTCCTACTTCATACATAGTAAATTATCAGGAACCAATAATATTAACTGTTTTATTACTATTGGAGTATTTTCTGTCCATATTAATTTCACTTTAAAAAATGCATCTGGGAAACTGAATCTTTTAAATAGAAATAGGTGGTCATAAGTTATACAAAAAATGATCTCTTACAGTTTAGGAATAAAAAAACAAAAATATCTCAATTAAATAATGGACAAGGAACCTGATAGACATTTCTCAAAAAAATTCAAGTGGACAATAAACACATGAAAAGAAGTTAGACCTCATTAGCCAAGAAGGAAAAACAGATTGAAACCACAAAGAGATATTACTTCATTCACATCCATCAGGATGACTACAATCAAAACGATGTGAAACGAAGAGTGTTGGTGGGGATGGAAAGGACGTGGAATTGTCCTACATTGCTGGTAGGAACGTAAAACATAAAATAATATTATAACCCCTTTGACACCATCTGGCAGGTTCTCAAAAGATTCAACACAGAGTTACAATTTCCTTAGATATTCCATTACCAAACAAACTAAAACATGTCCACACATAAACTTGTAAATGAATGTCCAAAGAAGGAGTATTAGAAGATTTTGGGGGTTCTTCGTGATCTTGTACTCAAACTGCACTTAACATTACGGAACAGTCAACAGCCTTAGGGCAAAATAAATGCTCACCATGAGAAATTTTTCAATACATGGGACTAGCACACGTACCCAACAAACTGAAGAGTCATAGATGATGCTACTCCTTTTCCCCGTTTTACTGAGCGTGTGTCTGTAAAGCAAAGTGATTTGGCTTACCCCAAACATAGGGGGGCAATTGAATTGCATTCTGAAGGACGTTTTCTGACTTGAAAAACTGGTATTGTGTGAATTGTCACATATGCCATTACCTGAAATTATAATGCCAAAATATCATTTCTAAAAATATTTTTTGAAGTGTTTGTTTTGTTTTGTTTGTTGTTTGTTTTGCTGACCCCCCCAAATTGCTCTCAGAAACCATCTGCCTCCTAACTAGAGTTGGCATTCCTATTCCAAAGGGGTTGCAGGAGGTCTGAAGGGGGATGCAGAGGGTTGTTGATAGTTAGATAAATGTTTACCTCCTGGGTCATCCCTTTTCTTGAATTGGATTTGCTTCTAAATGGATTACTGAAAGACAAAATTCATGGGAAAATGGTACTGACCTCCAAATATAAAGAAACAGAATTCTATCTCCTGTTGCAAATGTTTTTTTCCTTAAACAAAGACAAATCTATGTAGATGGATTTGTTTTCCCAATTTTAAACCATTACATAATAGGTTATTTTAAATTATATAAAGACAATTATAGTCTATGGAACATTCAACACCTGTCCTTTCATATTGGCTGCTAGTACCATACTCTCCGTCCCAACTTTCTTCTAAAAGATTGTTTTAGTTGGAGTGCTTTTTCTTTTTTGCTCCTTTGGATCAAAATGTCAACAACGGGAAGAAAGAAAAAAAAAAGGAAAAACTATTGGCACTGGCTATGTTTCTCATTCCCCTCGAGTAAAAGCCATCTTTCCTTACATGATTGTGGGTTGACATCTGTCCTTTGGTGCTAAACAAGATAAATAATTATGCTCATGTGTTTGATGAATATCCAGTATTTTCTAGTAGTTTCATAATCATAACCTAAGTAACGTGAAAGAGGCACAATCTCAAATTGGAGTTTATTGAAACTTCAAGCTTACTTAACTATTCAAATAAAGAATTTCTACTTCCCCTTATAGATTCACAGTTCTCCTTATAGATTCCCAGTTATTTTAAAATCACTTTAGACTTGAAAAATTACCTAGAAAAATGGAGTTTACTCACAAAATTGTTGCACTGATGATGAAATCTATCCCCTATGTTTCCTAAAGAACACAAAGCCGGTGTGAGAGTTACTGTTTTTCTGCTCTGTCTTAGGCCTCTGTGCTTTCTTCTCATTAAGCATTCAACTGCAACTGTTTCTGTGCAAATCAACACACATCTAGAGAACACGTGTCTAGGCACATGAACTTTTGTATAAATTGTATTTTCACCTAATCTTTCATAAAGAGTCATGAAGGCCCCAACAATGCATCTCAAATTTGAGATGAACTCACCTTCACAAATATAAGAAACTTTATAAAATATAATGGACAAATGTGTTTATTCTTCAGGTCAAGTGGAAGAATTTTCCAGAAGTAGTAGGACAGTTGCTTCTCTTCCTAAATAATAAATTTCTCAGTACTGTGAAATGATGCCTATGTTTTTAGTATATTTTTGTCAAATTCCTATAAGATATGAGCCAATCAGTATAACAGTAACAGTATGAAATGTTACATTTCTATGGTTCATTCTTTTCCCCCCAAGCATATAAATAAAAATAGTTAAGCTTTGCAAAGATTTGTTCTGAGACTACAGTCTTAAAAATATACACTCGATAGCATACAATTTGCAAAGGAAAAAAATGGTAGATAAATCCTTTAAGGTCCTTAATGACCTAAATTCTTGATTATAATAAGATAGACTGGAGGTGAAAGAAGCAAAGAAATAGGCTACCCATATTAGGGAAAATTAGCCTCTTCTGATTGTCTTTATACTATACACATACATGTATGTGTATACTATACACATGTCTTTATACTATACACGTTTTTATACTATACACATGCTACCTAAATATGAATGCTCTCTCCTCTCCTACCCTCTTTCACCCTTTCTCCAAAGGATGGAGGCTGCTCATTCCAGGGTCCAAAATCCACCTCTTTCCTTCTTTCTAGCCTCTAGTTAATTTGCCAGTACATAAAATCCAAGTTTACACACTACACAAAAATCACCAAGGTACTCTTTGTCTATTGAAAAAGAAGTTCTTCTTTTTTTTTTTTTTTTAAGATTTTATGTATTTATCTGACAGAGAGAGACACAGCGAGAGTGGGAAAAAATCAGGGGAGGTAGGAGAGGGAGAAGCAGGCCTCCTGTGGAGGAGGGAGCCAGATGCAGGACTCAACCTCAGGACCCTAGGATCAGGACCTGAGCTGAAGATAGACCCTTAATGACTAAGCCACCCAGGTGCCCTGAGTTCTTCATTTTAATACTGCTTCATTCAGGTCATTATATTAAGTTTATCTAGTTCAATGACTAAAAGAAGGGTCTTTACATGAATTTCAGGGTGTATGTGTGGGTATGTGTGTGTGCTTTGCTTTTTAAATTTTGATTTCTCTTTTGGAGTCCGTTCTGTTTCCACAATTACTCATATAACCCATGTTACCTGAGAAGTAAAACTAGAACATGCTTATGATATGTGAAGATAGTCAAGCATTATTAGAGTAGAGCTCCCACTTAAAATATAGCATAACTTTCATCTTTCATTTTTTGTAAGGCTCTTCTATTTTCAAACTATTATATGATTTCTGCTGTGAGAAAGACAGAAAGATAGTATAACAACAAAGCAAAATGGCAAAATACTTCCAGAATTACTTATAGAATTAAAGAACTAAATATTTCCACTAAAATTTTTCTGTATGTCCAGCTTTTAGCATGAACAGGTCACAAATGAGCCAGAGCACTGAAAGCAAGATCTTTCCCGGTTCATTTGACTAATTAACAATATTTTATAGAAAGGAGCCTTTGTCATGACCCAAATGTTCAAATATGAAATATGTTTCATCTGAATAAATGTATAGGAGATAAAGTTTTTCTTTAAACTCTGCTTTATTAAATTTCTATTAAAGTTATGCAATTTATTAATAACTCAGCATCTTCACATAAATTTGAATTTTTAAAATTTATATTTCTTTTTGGAAGTCATGTTCTTCACATAGGTTTTCACTTGATCTCAGTTTGAACTGAGAAGCAAACATAGTGTCACTAGCATTGTGAAAATGTTGGAAGTTTTGAAGTATTTCCATTTCTGACCTCCATCTTTCTCTTCATTTTAAATGGACTCTTTTCTCCAACTAGGTCATATAAAAAGGTCATCAAGTGTTTGTGGTTGGGGCAAAGAGGCTTCATGGCACAGAAAGACTCTGGCCACAAAAGGTAAAAGCCAGTGGATGGCAGTAAGAACACCTCCTTTAAAGTCAACACAGGGAAGAAACTTGCTGATGTGGGAAACAGAGGCAGAAGAAAATCATTAAAATTCCTTACCTACTGACAAGCCCTTGAAACAGACAGAGTGGCTCTCCCCTGGGGACTCAACTGCCCTCACCTTGAGGTTTTGCTAAGGACAATCCTAGCCTGACCGACCCCCTGCTCCAACAGGTCCAACCAGGATCCTGTAAGTCTACTTTAATAATTCCTTTAGGAAACTTTATCTCTAAACCTCCAAGATAGTGTCAGCAATCATTTCCAAGGATGTGACCCACTGATATACATCTAAAGGGTCTCACAAGAAGATTTTTATTACTGGTAATAAATAACCTTTCTCCCAACAATAGCCAGCCTCTCAAGGTCCTGGAGACCTTGCTTCCAAAATTCCTTAGAGACTTACATCATCCCTAATCCCCTTTGTCCTCACCTACCTCCGAGTCCACCCCTACTCTGCTTTTAAGAGCTCTGACTGTAATCTGGTTTGGGGTCCAAGTCCCTACTGTATCAGGTATACTTGGGCCCAGGCTTAAGCTTGTCAAATAAACCCTTGTGTGATTGCATCAGTGTTGGCTCCTTGGTGGTCTCTCAGACACGAAAATTTGGGCATAACACTTCCCACTATTCCTGTTTTAGTATTCCTATTGCTGGGAAAAATTTTTCACAAATTTAAGAACTTAAATCAATACAAGTTCATTGTTTTATAGGTCTATAGGTTAGAAGAATTGCATGTATTGCACTGGACTAACATCAAAGTGTTGGGAAAGTGTATTCATCTCTGGAGACTCCAGGGAAGATTCTGTGTCCTTGCCTTTCAACTTCAAGAGCTTTTCCTTGTCCATGGCATTCTTTCTCCAAAAGAAAGCTAGCAAAGTTGAAAGCTTTCTCATGTTGCCATCTCTCTGGTTCCTTCATGGTCGATCTTTCTTTCTTTCAATTTCTTTTCTTTTCTTTCTTTTTTTCTTTTCTTTTCTTTTTTTCTTTCCTTTTTTTTTTTTTTTTTTGGTGCAAAATGATGGCTTCTTAAAGCACAAGGACAGGACGGGGTGGGGGTGGGGGAAGAAAGACCTGCAGTAGTGATGGCTATATACTAGGGAATTTGGGAAAGTAAGGAAAAGGGAGGTTTCAAAAGAACTTTCATATGCTAAAGAGGACTGACCTATAAAATACCTACAGGGTAACAGAGGTCTTACCATTGTCAAGCTAAAGTTGTTTTTCCCCTCTAGCAAGGTATTAACATTAAGATAGTTGGGAGAGCCCTAGAAGAATGGCACACAATGTCCCACCTAGGACTGGGGGATGGGAGGAGGTTGCAAGGTGTTTGCTTGTGCTTTGTCTTCAGTTAAACTTCTGCTCCCTCATTTCCCCCCTGAGCAATTTTGACCCTTTAATTTTTAAGGTTTTTGAAGGTGGAAAGTTACATCTTTTCTAACTTCTTCCTGCTGAGTAGGGGCATAGAGATGTCCCTACCTATGGGTCAATATTTGTCAGTTAGGGACCATATAGGGGAGTTACAAAAGGGGAGGCAGCTGAATCCAATGCGGTCAACATTTATGAACCTCCTTGAGTCGAAGGGATCATCTGATGTTGTGAAATCATTATAGGAATGGAGGCTTGGCACCAAGAGGAGAGATACTGAAAAAGACAATGCATTAAGATTAGTATGGCTATAAAATGAGAAGTCCAGTAAAGAGATCCCTAATAGTTTACCATTATTTCCCTCCAGTACAGGAGTTTAAAGCAATCACTAAAAGAAAGAGAGATTATTTAAAGCACCAATTTGAATATTCATGTCTGTTAGAAACCCATAAGTATCTTGTGGTAATCTGGACTGTATACACAGCATTCTGTTTTTAAGGAGCACAAGTTTCACCTTGTATCACAGTTAAAACATCTAACACCATTCTATTATGTAGAACTGCTTCATGCATTTCTGTTACTTTAGTATTTAAAAGAAATTCTATTTTGAGTGTCAGTTAGGACTTTGACCATGTACATATTCAGTATTCAGAGCGTCCATGTGCCAAAAAATATCTTCCAGCCTCAAAGAGGGAACAAAGACAGATGCCAGGTGGTTATACCAATGAGACACAGAACATGTCCACCATTGTTTTACATTTAGACGCTTAGCTGTGTTGGTAATAGTTTTAATAATTTGTCTGTGCATCCAGGCAAAACCCAGAGTGCAGCAGCCTATCTAGCCTGGAGGATGCTATGGACAAGTTAGAGTCACATAGCCATTAGGTCTCAATGGCTATCCTTTTCATACTTTTAAGAAGCCTTCTGATTACATTGGGCCCACCCTGACAATCCATGATAATCTTTCCATCTGAAGATCAGCTGATTAGCAACCTTAATTCTATTAACAAACTTACTCCATTCTTGCCCCTCAATTACTATATTCACTGATTCTGAAGATTAGAACATAGTCATCCTTGGCTTCATTATTCCATCCATCATGGAACCCTTCCCATGATCCTCATGTTAAACTCTAATATTGGCTGTGCTAATGGTGAAGGAAAGGATGAGGATGTTGATTAAGATATTCATGAAATTGACTCTTATTGGGTGATCCAATGTTATTCTAGGCAATAGGGATTCCTAAAAACCAAAAGCACACCCTGTTCTTGAGGGTTTGTGGTCTATTCAAAGAAATAGTAATATAAACAATTGATTATAAAATAATCCACTAATTCAAGTAGGCATTTTATTTTAATTGTGAATCATAAGAGGTATGAAGATGTTTTCAGAAAACAAAACAAAAAGGAAATCTTAATTAAAGCAATGTTTGTAATAAGCCTTGCATTTAGAGGATGGCTTTAAGTGAATTATATAACCATATTTTACTAACTACTTAATACCATTTGTTACTAAAGTTGCCCTTGATTTTCTTCACAGATCTTTCAAAGAGCATAGATTCACTTGATTACCATTTGGAGCTATATCTTGAGAAAAAAAACAAAAACAAAAACAAAAAACTGCCCACTCTTTACAGCTGGAATTGAAATAGAGCATGGAAGAAATATCTGTGATACTCTCTGCCTATCTGCCTACTCTCTATTCTCCCCATATAAAATAATACAGAGATGTATATATGATAGAAGTAAAAGATGTTTAATTTATTTTAACTTATCTAGGAGGATAAGAAAGTTAATATCAAAATGAGTGTATTCTTCCACTTTCTCTGCCTACACCTGAAGGTGTTTGGCAAGCAGGCGTCTTAAAAAGAGTAAGAGGACAAAACAGCCATGAGTAATTATGAAGTTACACTCAGGTAGACTCTGGATCATTGAGTGCTGAAAGCCTTCAAAGTATAAGAGTAATGGACAGTATGTATTTCTGGAAGGAATTTACAAGTTCATATAAGAGAAGGAACAGAAAATCCAATGTTTATAAGAAAAAAGGAGGAACATTTAAGTAACCTATATCTAATTACTAATGCCTTTTTTAAAAAGATTTTATTTATTTATATGTTAGAAAGAGAGAAAGAGCGAGCAAGCACAAGCAGGGGGAGTGTCAGACAGAGGGAGAAGCAGGCTTCCTGCTGAGCAAGGAGCCAGATGTGGGACTGGATCCCAGGACCCTGGGATCATGATCTCAGCAGGACACAGATTGTTTAACTGACTGAGCCACCCAGGCATCCCTCTAATTACTAATTCTCATATAAGTCAGGATGTCTTCTGATGAAGACCATCACCAAACCACAATTCAAATTGGCTTCACAAAAATATAAAAATATATTAATACACTGTGTATCCAGAGAGTTTAGAGACAAGGGCACATCTGTATTGGTTGATTCAACAATGTCATCATGTTTCTAATTATCCCTTTTGTACTGCCCCTCTGCTCAGTGGTCTGTAGTCAAGAGTAGAATGTAGGGAGAGGGGCTACATACTATTTTTGTCATGGGTAGCAGAAAGAAGAGTGCACATTTGTTATACAAGGAACAAATGTTCTTGGTTTAATTCTGATTGACCTTGCCTTTATTGACTCCAGAGAAATGCAGAACACTGATAAGCCTTTTTTATAATTGCATCCTTGAACAGAACCCTGTGTCAGGATTGATGGGATTACTTAGATTGGCTCAGATCATCAAAGCTTATCCATGGAGCATGGTGTCATTCCTCTTAAGGCACATGAAACTTGCAGAGAACTCATTACACCAAATCAGGGTACCAAAAACAAAACTGGAGCACAAGCTGCTCAGAAATCATCTGGCAAATATTCTCTACATTTTATACCTTAAATACGATTTTTAACTGTACCCAGAAAGTAAAAATGTATGGTCTATGCCTGTATTTATAAAGCAAGGAAATGAAACAGATCTAGGCCACTGTGAAATATCCTTGGTGACATTCATAGATAAAATACACACATAAAAGTGAATGATTTGGCTGGACTGAACTAAACTAACTATGAGATGAAAACTAACTAAGGTGTTAAACACTTCTAGAGAATTCTAATCACATGTTAGGAAACATCAATCGAAGACTCCTTTGCAAATGGAATAGCATTAAAGGGGAAACATCATTTCACATATATTTGTCAAAATCCCAAATTAAATAATCTATGCTTAAGTTGAAAGAGTAATTGAGGTTATATGTCAGAAGAAGGCATATTATCTCACTACTTTAAACTATAATTTTCAAAAAGAATTGAATTCTGGGTTTAATTTTATTTAATGCATTTTATAGGACTATATATATTCTTAGTGCATATTTCAAGTTGAGATACATGAACTTGCATATTAATTGGACAGTAATAGTATAAAAAGTAGAAAAGAAGATTTAGTTTCCCTAAGAATGTTAATTTGAAGAAACTTAAGAAACATACAATTGGTGGCATAAACTAATATCAATAAAGTGAAAAATTAATAGAGATTTTTTAATGATTCCTGAAACTGAATTTCCTGAGATTCAATTTTCTATAATCTGATGCTATTGCCAAAGCTCAGCTTTACTGTCATCCTGGTGGCAGGATGTGTCTCAACCCACACACACACACACACACACACACACACTTTCTCTTTCTGTCTTCAAACTTTATCCTACTCAGTTTTTCTGTTCAAACCTTGTCTGTGGTCTCTATAATAACATTGTATACCCCTGGGGCTTTGGAGCGTTCTTCTGATAAAAGAATGCCAGGTAGACAAAACTAACATGAGGTCAAAAAGCCGTCATTAGATCCAATATGAATATTTAATTTATTACAAATACTCAACATTTTCAAAAGTCGATTCTGATAAAAAACCTAAAGCTAAAAGGACTTTGCCAGCATTGTGTTATGGTTCTTAGCTCTTGAATTATTGAAAATGTGGAGTTTGGTGTACAAACTAGTTTTGTATATTTATCATTGAATTGCTTTAAAATGATATAAATAACAGGCCTATCTCAAATTTCTTTTTAATTTAAAAAATTTTTTTAAAGATTTTATTCATTTGACAGAGACATCACAAGTAGGCAGAACAGCAGGCAGAGAGAAAGCAGGGAAGCAGGCTCCCTGCTGAGCAGACAGCTGGATGCAGGGACCCTGAGATCATGACCTGAGCAGAAGGCAGAGCCATAACTCACTGAGCTACTCAGGTGCCGCCCCCCCCCCCCCCCCGCCCATCTCAAATTTCTACGAATTCAAATTTCCTCTGCTTCTCACTCATCTACCCTCTATCTTTGCCCCTCTTAGACATTATTCTGTCAGTCAACTAGGTTTTTTTAATGCATTGATTCCAAAAATATTTAGGGAACATTCACTATGTTCCAAGACTATCCCATATTCTTGAGAGAATACAAATGAAAATGGGCCTGATTCATGCTGAACATCTAGTTTTGAAAACAATTAAGTAACTAAAATAAAACTGTGATGGAACAAACCCATAGCGCTACAGAAATAAATAATAAAGACCTCAGATGCTGTCTAAAAGTGAGAAGATGTTTTTCACATTAGAGACTACGGACTCTGAGAAACAAACTGAGGGTTTTGGAGGGGAGAGGGGTGGGAGGTTGGGTGAGCTTCATGGTGGATATTATGGAGGGCACATATTGCATGGAGCACTGGGTGTGATGCATAAGCAATGAATGTTTGAACACTGAAAAGAAATAAAACAAAATGAAAATTTAAAAAAGAAAATGAAAATACTAAAAAAAAAGATTAAAGAACAGCTATTATTTGACTTCATGAAGTAAACAAACAAATAAAAATAGATGGGAGAAGTTCTGTTTGCTTAACTATCTAGAAGAAAATTGGGAACTTCTAAATGCATGCAAGCTCTGAAGTGAGACTGTGGAGGATATAAATTTTGTTCAAGTTACTTACTTTAAATCTTCATCTTTGTAATGAAGAGAAGGACATTACCAACTCCACAGAATTCTTGTAGGGACTAAATATGCTAATGAATGCATAGCACGAAGAAATATGCTTGGCATAGTAAGTGCCTGATAAACTTTAACCAGTGTATTAATGTTATTATTAGTGTATTTAGCTACATATCTCTTTTAAGCTAGATGGATGAAGACAGATCTAGGAAAACAGGTCTACACTACAACCCAACTTTTATCAGAGTGAAGAAGAGATGGAATTCTTCCATTCCATATATAGGAAAACTGTCCATGGTGGAAGTATTGATAGATAAAGTAGTGCATTTCCAGAAGGAGAACAGAAATGAATATTTTGCTTAAAGGAGTAATCGATAGGAAGTTCTGTTGTAATATTCAATACACACTTCCTTCCAAATCTTTCCCCCAGGGCATTAGTCTGACAACCTTTCCCTAAATTTCAGCCTCACTCAGAATCTAACATATAAAGACAAGTGACTTGGACCAAATCCCAACCATATCCCAGGACTCCCTATTGCTTTATTCTGTCTTTTTTCTCCCTTGAACTGATTCTCACCTCTTATGAACTAGGACATATGTTTCCTGATGGAAGGGGCCTTATGAGCTGTACGTAGTATATCTGAAACAGTACCTGGCATAAAGTACTTGTTTAATAAATATTTTTGAGTGAACTAAATGTTACAGAATAGAACAAGGACAAGAGCATGAGCTCAATCATTAAAGTCCCCATTTATTTCCCATTATTCCATCTAAGACAGAACAATTAGGATTATTATATCTGGACATTGAAAAATATATCCAGATGACCACTAAACAATTGAATTATTATTGATTATGTTTTATGTTTGTTAATTTGTTTCATAGATAAATGAAAGGGATGCCTGGGTGGCTCAGTGGGTTAAAGCCTCTGCCTTTCGCTCAGGTCATGATCCTATGGTCCTGGGATCGAGCCCCGCATTGGGCTCTCTGCTTGGCAGGGAGCCTGCTTCCTCCTCTCTCTCTCTCTATGCTTGCCTCTCTCCCTACTTGTGATCTCTCTCTGTCAAATAAATAAATAAAATCTTTAAAAAAAAATGAAATAATTAAAAATGATTATAAGTCAAATTGTACAGCACATTTGAAAATATGTGTCAGAAAGATATTACAGTTTATATTGTAGTGAAAATTCACAGAACAGGAATACTCAGCATTTATCCATCTTTTATACATATTGATCTATTATGTCTAACTAGATGTTTATAGAACATGTAGGTAAACACACCTTTTTGTTTAATTTTAATTATTTATATTTATTTATTTACTAGAGAAGGAATAGGGAGAGGATGGGGAGGGGGAGAGGAAGAGAGAGAATCTTAAGCAGGCTCTATACCCAGCATAGAGCCCAACACAGGACTCAATCCCACAACCCTGAAATCATGACCTGAGCCAAGATCAAGAGTCAGACACTTAACCCATTGAGCCATCCAGGCACCCCTAAACACACCTGTATTTAAATATGAGAAAATTGTGTGTATCTTCCTTCAAACATCTTGGCATGAATTATGTGTTTTAGGTAATTTTACTTCCTTTATTATAATTCATAACCTAAAGCCATATGGATAGACTATAAAATATGACTCAAGAAAATGTGAATATTTTATGGTCTTTATTTTCTTTGCAATATTAATATTAAGATATATTTGGCATAATTCTGTGTCCAACAGTTCTGGTTGTATGTTTCATGTTTTATTGATATTAAATTAATGTAGATATCAATCTAGGAGCCAAATTGCTTTAGGCAATAAGAATACTGCCAAGGGAAACTGAAGGTAACATTTTTCTTTTTGCTATAAAATCAAGATTGTCCTAATAATGACATAGCAGTATCTTTTTGACTAGTTATTAACTCTTGTTTAACAACTGAATGCTGCTGTTTTTTCTTTCTCCCCAATTCACAAACACATAAAAAGGCATATATGATATCAACTAGGAATATAGTAGGTGTTCAATAAGTAAAAGGAAAAACACAAGAAAAAGGAAGAAAAGAATGAAGAAAAGGAAGGAAGGAGGGGAGTAAAGAAGGGCGGAAGGAAGGAAGGAGGGATGAAAAGAAGGAAGAAAAGTTGTGGAGGAAGAAAGAACGGAAATCTGTGGAATGTACAACTAGGTGCCAATTCCATCAATTCTGTCCCTAAATTGAGACTCTTGGTCTCCAAGCTTCTACTTTGTATTATTATACATGTCATATACTATACAGAACACATACCATATACCAGATCATACGGACCAAACATTATATGGCAATGAACCATTTTTACTGATTAAAAAATGTATTCTCTGATATGATTAATATGTTGTCTGATTAATTCTAAGTATACCAATCTGAAATAAAGGTATTTTTCACAAATCTCAGAGAAGTATGTGATTCCGCTACAAAAGAGATAGGTGAACACAATGCTTTTGTTCTTAATAGTTTTCTCTACTCCATTTTATTACTTACTGAACATTTTTTTGTATTTTACAATCTATGAATGAAACTTAAATGCAACTATTTCTCAAGCAGAATTTCATTGCAAATACTGTGTCTTTCCATAAACTTATTTACTATTACTTTAAGTGCTCCAATATTTATTTTTTATATATAAGACATAAAAAAGCACTTTAGTTTACAGTTTTTGCATTCTCCCATAAACCACTGTGCTACTAAAAACATTCAGTTTCCTTTACCTAACAAAATAAAATAATACAAGTTAAGCATATGGAATATTTCCAATAGAACAAGTGACATTTAATGTTTGTTGCTTTTTTTAAATATTTGTCAAGGGTGTCTGGGTGGCTCAGTCAGTTAAGCATCTGACTTGATTTAGGCTCAGATCATAATCTCAGGGCTGTGAGATTGAACCCTGTTTTGGGTTCTGTGCTGAGTATGAAGTCTGCTTAAGATTCTCCCTTTCCCTCTCCCTCTATCCTCCCCCCTCCCTTTCCCCCCCAAAATGTTTGTCAAATAACAGGGAATATCTCTACTTTAAGAAAATAAATTTTCTTAGCATTTTGGATACTATGACATAATTTATCTTACTTTGTTTAGGGATGAGAAAATCATTATAGGAGGAAATCTGTGTATTCATGGTATTATGACAAATCCTTTATAACAAATTTTTATCTTACTTTGTTTAGGGATTTATCTTACTTTGTTTAGGGATGAGAAAATCATTATAGGAGGAAATCTGTGTATTCATGGTATTATGACAAATCCTTTATAACAAATTTTACTCTTCACTATAAAATGAAGAAATTTGTCTCTGGATCTATACTCTCAACCTGACAATTCTGCCATCCAGGACTCCTACTATTCAAACTATTAATTAGAACAAAAGTTCTCAAAATTATGGTTGATTATCAGCTATTATCAAGTAGGTAGTTAGATAGTGTGTAGTCTGGAAAAATTCTCATATGTGATAGAGGATGCCAGGTATAGAGAAAGTCCTGTGATTTAGGAAATAGCCTCTAGATAGAAATAGTCACTGTAGAATTGGAAGAAACTTCATAAAACATTTATTCAACCACAACACCTGAATGGAGCCTAAATCAAATTTAAAATTACCCAATTGTGTAATTGTTTATTTCTTTATCTTCTTTCCTACAGATTATAACCTTCTTAATGGATAAAACAATATGTTTATTTCTTTCTGCAATAGCTACTATATAATTGGTGCTAAATTAAGTTAGCTAATAAATTTACACAGTATTATTTAATATAAGTCTACATTTAAGTTTATATTCAGATTTCTAAAAATATCTAAGAAATGATTTAGTATGTCATTCTGCCACACAAATTCAAAAGGTCTCAAAATCAGTCAAGTCCAAGGAAGCTACCATAAAAACTCATTGGTAATTGGTATATTCAAATATTTTGAAAGATTTTGAAAGAAAGAAAGTTCTAGAGAGAGAGTAGGGGGGAGGAGCAAAGGGAGAGGGAGAAGCAGACTCCACGAGTGCAGAGCTGGATGCAGGACTCAGGCTCAGGACCCTGAGATCAGGACCTGAGCAGAAATCAAAAGTCAGATGCTTAACCAACTGTTCCACCCAGGTGCCCCTCAAGATTTTTTAATGTGTGGGGAAAGCATTAATTGAAATTAATCTTGAAAAAAATATCTCTCTCAGCCACTCTCTCAAATAAATGAACAAAATCTTTTCAAAATAAAAAATAAAATGTTATACCTTCATTATTGATGTTATTTACATCCTTATAACATACTGATGATTAATCCTCTAATAGGTCTTTTTAGACCTTGACAACTATTTTGAGATCCTTAAGAGTAAGCCTCAAGTCCTCTCTGTATTTCTACAGTGTAACAAATACATACATACATAAATGAAAAATTGTCTTCTTAGGGACCTCCTAGAAATTGAAGGAATAATTTAAGATATGGATAGATAAAAATGTGCCACATGTTTTGGGAACAGTAGTTTACCATACCTACAATATGTTGTAGGAGGGAAATGAGTATATACAGAAGTATAGATAGGAATGAAAGGTTAAACTTAAGAGGATTTGTAAAGTTTTTAATTTCATGTCACAGATTTGTAATTTATCTGGGCTGACTAGAAATTGGGTTATTGGTGTTGATGCCTTATTTCCATGTATCTCTCCTTATTTATTAAGTTTTAGAAATGACACAATAGATCATTAGCAATATAAAAACAGTGATTAGTGAAAACTAATAGATGACACCCATTAATCCACATGAAAACTGATAAGGACCTAAACCAGAGAATTAACTGTAATGATGAAAGAGTGAAAATAGGATGGTAGAAAGAATCAGGTTAGTATTTTAGCATCTGACTAGGTAATACCAACTCAGCTCTCAGTGAACATGAAAAGAAAACTATAATGGGAATTTTAGTAAGTCAATCTTAACTACCTACCTATTTCAAATGGATTTAAGCTAGACAGCACTTAGCATAGATTGCTTGCTTTGAAAATGAAATAGAAACTCAAGCTTTTGATACTGATACTACCTAAAGGAGAATAGAAGACCTCACATCTCTCTTTCTTACCATGATTAGCCAATAGGAAACTATAACAGTTCTTCTCAGCTCCAGTTTTTATATTATTTTTTTTCCAGTTTTTATATTCTGCCCTAAAAAGTTGAGTCTGAGATTCGGTAAACTCAATTTTTTCCTTTACAACCAATTCATTTTTCTAAGTGGGAAAGTAGAGGGAGACTGTAATATAAGACAAAAGACTCCTTCCTCCATCCAATGATCACTTCACATGTCAGAGACACAGCCAACGCCTACCATTAAAGTCTTCTCCTGTCTCTTTGTGCCCAGCTAGGCAGCCTCTCTCCTCTGAAATCTGAGAGCCATCTCTGAGGGTCTCAGTCTTTCTCCTCAGAGTTTCTCTGGCGCCATCATCAGCCACCTTCCTCAGGTTCTCCGTATCAGAACCACAAAGGCCCTACCTATTCCCAAGCTTCCAAATGATTCTGACAACCACAAAATCTCACCCTTGTTTCCCCATTCCTGAAGATGGTAGTTGCTTACTAAAGTTACTACAGCTATGTTATTTCAGTGTTCACTTTAGATATTTTTAGTCTTCAGATATGTGCATAACCAAAGTTTTATTAAAATCTGTTGATCCAAAAAAAAAAAAAAAAATCTGTTGATCCTTTCTTTTGATGGCTGCATAGTATTCCATTGTGTATATATACCACATCTTCTTTATCCATTCATCTGTTGATGGACACACAAAAAAAATAAAATAACTAAAAAAAAAAAAAGTGGTGAACAATGAAAAAAAAATCTGTTGATCCTTATATATGCATTGTAATATAAAAGCCATAAATCTCACCTAATTCTTGAATCTTAGGGGATCCCCTTCATTTTTACCTTTTCAAAGAGAAAACTCCCAGCCACTTACTTAAATTAATTCCAGATCAATTCTTCTTCAAAGAATTAATTTCAAACTCAACTGTTTCTCCACACTTATTCTTTGGATTTGAATCTTCAATTGCTAAGATGGCTGTCATTTAGGAACCATTTTTCTATGCTACTCTATATCAGTCAGAGGACCAAGAGAAAATATATATAGTCAAATAGTTCAACAAATGAGATTTAAATGAAAAAAAAAAAAAAAACCTGCTAGACAATAATGAGAAAAACTAGATGACTTTGGTTTTGGCAATGACTTTTCAGATACAATACCAAAGGCATGCTTCATGAAAGGAAGAATTGATATATTGAAATTCATTCTAATTAGAAATCTCTGCTCTGTAAGACGTTGTTAAAAGAATGAAAAGTCATGTCACAGACTGGGAAAAAATTATTTCTAAAACACATCTGACAAAGGACTTGTAATAAAAATATAGAAGGAACTCTAAAAATTCAAATGTAAGAACAGCAAAAACAGCAATTAAAAATGGGCCAAACATTTGAAAATACACAGCAATAAAGAAGATATGCAAATATCAAATAAGCATATGAAAAAATATTTATCATATCATTAGAGAATTGCAAATCAAAATGAGATACTACTATATACCTAATAGAATGACTAAAGTCTAAAACACTGACAACACCAAATGTTGCAACAAGAATTTTCATTTACTGTAGGTAGGAATGCAAAATGGCACAGTCCCTTTGGAAGGTACTTTGGCAATTTCCTACAAAGCTTAATATATTATTACCACAAAACTGAACAATCACACTTGTAGTTACATACCCAAATAATATACAAACTCATGTGCAAAAAAACCATGAAAACCAAAAAATTTCACATGACTATTTAGACCAGTTTTATTAATAATTGCCCCAAATTAGAAAGAATGAAAAAAGAGTGATTGAAGTTCCTTAATTATTTTGATTTCCTTTTCAGGCAACTAACAGGTTGCCATTTTTTGGTGGTTCGTTACTGAAAAATGATTGTGATGCTTGGCCGTGTCATGTTTCCCTGTACCTGTTGTTGATCCGTTTAAACTATATAAACTAGGTACTGTTAAGTAGCAACAATACTTCCCCCGTAGACCGTTTTTTTTTTCCATTTTTCAAAAATATTTTGAACCGTCACTATGCACTGAGCGTGATTAATTGTTCTTGCAAGTAGAATTGTGTCCCCCACACACCCACCACACACAAAATAGACGCTGAAGTCCAAACCCATCTTACCTGTAGAATGTGACCTTACTTGGAAATAGGGCATTTGCAGGTATGGCCAAGTTAAGATGAGGTCAGTAGGGTAGGGTCTGAATCCATAAGCCACGTGACAATAGAGGCAGTGATTGGAGTAAAGCAGTTGCCAACCCAGCACGTCTAAGGGTAGATGGCCTTCACCAGAAGCGAGGAGAGGAAGGAGTTCTCCCTTGCATATGTCAGAGAAAGAATGGCCCAGCTGATGCCTTGACTTTGGAATTACTTCCAGAACTGTGAGAGAATACACTTCTGTTCTTCTGGGCCATCCAGTTTGTGGTACATTGGCATAGCGGCCCTAGAAAGCTAATACAGAATTCTGTATCCTAACTTTGAAATACAGCTATATATTTTGCTGGCCCCCTTTTGGCCATTTGGATGACTAGGCATTTTGTGGGGGACTGCCTTGGCAAGATTTTGTTGGGGGCCCTTTGTGCCTCCTGGATCTGGACTTGTGTTTCCTTCCCCAGCTTCAGGACAGTTTTCAGCTATTACTTATCCAAATAACTCTTCAGTCTCTTTCCCTCTCTCTTCTCCTATAGGAATCCCTTCCCTGTAATGCAAATGCTACTACACTTGATGGTGTCACTGAATTCTCCAATCATATTTCATTTCTTTCATAAGTTTTTCTGACTACTCTTCAGCTTGACTGCTTCCCAGCATTCTGTCTTTCGGATCACTGTTCCTTCTGCTTGCTCTCCTCTACTATGTATGCCATGTAATGCATGTTTGGCACATTTCACTGTATTTTAGTTTTACACTGATAGAAATAAGAAAGAGGGGGAAAAGGGGATCTTAGACAGTCATGGAGACGAGCATACAAACCTCCCCCCGCCCCCCTTCCCCAAATCCTGCCATATATCTGACTACATGAGAATGCCAGTTGCTGGGTGGGTTCCAGGCGGAATGTTGAGGGTGTGTTGTGACTACTGGATCCACGGTGACCAGCACTTGTCCTGTGGTCGAGCAGTACCATGGAGGAGCTGCCAGGCTCTCTGGAGCCTGGCTTTGGGCTGATCCTTGGGAAGTTGGATGAGATGATGGCGAAGCTGCTGCCAAGTGACTCGAGTCCTAGACTGGTGTTCCACCACCTCCAGTGGGAGACACTGCTGTGTCCGCCTGTCATTGGCTTCTTGGTGGGCCTACTCTTTCTACTCCGACTTGTCCAGTCTGTTAGAAGTCACTGCTACGAAAAACGTGAGAAGCAGCTGGCAGAAGCCCTGGCTGCAGGGATCGAGGAGAAATGCCACCTCATTGACAAGGTTTTTGTAGCTGAGAAGGAGCATGCAGCCGTTGAATCATCTCCAGAGAAGGCCAAACTAGAGAAAGTGTCATTCGGTATACCCAGCCTTGCAGACTCTTACAGAAAGGGGAAGACAACCAACGTGATGCTGAGGAAGGAACTCAATTCTCTGTGTCGAGACCTGGAGGAAGAGAGAGCCAAGAGATCACAGCAAGAAGAGCAGATGATGGAGATGCTCAAAGACCTGCAGGCCCTACGAGACGTGATGGCGTTGGCTAAACCCCAAGGTGCTTTTTCGAACCTGCTTGGAGACCAAGAGCCAAGCCCTGCTGCTCCTTGGCCTGGGAGTGGGCCTGGGGCTTGAAGTGGTGCTGTTGCCTCCCCTCCACTCCGGCCCCCCACCTGCCAGGCTTTGTTCCTCCATGTCAACTTCTATCTGCGGATCATGGTGGCCAGTGGATGTGAGGTTCGTCCTCCCGGACTGAGTTCTTCCATCTTCACTTGCGAGACACAGCACGCATCTCCTTCATGGTTGACTCCCCCACGTCTAAACACTCTTGCATGTCCTGGAACCACACTCAGAACTATGGGACTTTCTTTGTCTTCACAGAAGTTTGGACTTTCTTTCAGTAGTACCAAAAGACCTACTTTCCTTAGAAGCTAATTATCTTTTAGTCTGATGCCTTATATTTCTCAGGTTGTTATACTGCCAATGCTATATACAGTAGTCTTATCTGTGGGGACTGTTTTTATTTATTCTCTCTATAATATTGAATTATAATTTACAAATATATGTAATGTCGCAATAAAGACTTTTAATTATTAACAGCAGTATTTTCTTGGTTTTGTTTTGCCAACATTGACAAGTCATACACAAAGGCCCCTCCCCGAAGTATGCAGTTTTATCGTTTAATTTCAGTTAGCCAACTTAGAGCAGATCACTGGTGTCAGTTGTAGTGCTCAATACCTTATCAGTTGCATAGAATACCCAGAGCTCATCCCATCACATGCCCTCCTTAAAGGCTACCACCCCATTACCCATCCCCCCACCCACTGCCTCGCCAGCAACAAAAGAAAGCTTCCCTATGACCCTAGGTATTTACCCCAAAGATACAAATGTAGCGATCCAAAGGGACACCTGCCCTCCAAGGTTCATAGCAGAAATGTCCCCAGTAGCCCGACTGTGGAAAGAGCCAAGATATCCACTCACGGATGGATATACGGATCAAGAAGATGTGGTGTGTGTACACACACGCACACGCACACACGCACACGCGCACACACACACACACCCCTACACACACAATGCAATACTTCTTAGCCTTGAGGAAGGATGAATGCTTAGCGTTTATATCAACATGGAGGGAACTAGCGGGTATTTTGCGAAGTGAAATACGTCAATCAGAGAAAGACAAGTATCACATGGTTTCACTCATATGTAAAACAGGGCAGGGAGCATACGGAATGGGAGGGAAAAACAGAATGGGAAGTCGTTAGAGAAGGAGAAGAACCGTAGGAGACTTAACCATCTAACGTATGTCAGCTATGAAGATCTTCATCTTTGGTTGTTGTTTTCTACCTCTTGGTTGAGGGTCTTACGTCCTCCACTCTTTTCTCAAATCCGGTGAGGTTTTGACCATTGCTTTAATTTCTCTAGCAGGCCTATTGCTTATCTCTGCTTTATTTCGCTCTCTTGATGGGATGGTGTCCTGTTCTTTCTTTTGGGATACATTCCTCTGTGTGTTTGTTTTCTCTAACTCTCTTTGTTTCCATGCTTTAGGAAAGTCAGCTAGCTCTCCTGTTCTTGAACGTTTTGACCGTATAGAAAGGAGTTCCTGAGAGGCTCTGCAGTGCAGTGCTCCCTGTTCATGAAGGCTGTCCTCGTGTCACTTCAAGGCTGTCTCTACCTTGTGTTATGAGAGCAATACTGTTGGGGCTGAGCTGCATTTGCCTTCAGTCAAGTCACATGCAGTGCTTCTCTTGGGTGTGGGCCCGTGTGGTTCGTGGGCCATTGTGGGGCTCCGTTGGGCTCGAGGTGAGCCAGACCCAGCATTGGCCAAAGAGGCCGTAGCACCACACTGTAGGGCAGTTCTCTTGTGTTGTTCCCTGAAAAGCTTTCATTGTTGGGAGGGTCCTGCTGTCTGACGAGCTATGGACTTCCAGCCCACTGCTACAGTTAGAGTTCTTTCATACGTGTGGTTATCTTCTCATTTCCGTAGGTCAGGAGTCACTTTAGAGTGCCGGACTGGCCCCTGTCACGGTTGCTTCAACACCGTCAGGCCCTGTTTCGGAGGGGCTCTGGCCAGGCCATTCCGCAGGAGGAACCAAGGACTCCTAGTGCTAACAAGGTTGTGCAGATCTGTTTTGGGAGGGGACCTGTAGATGCTTTTGCAGGGCTGGAGAGGATGAATTTGCAGGCGAGTAGGAGTGCAGGATAAGCGGTACCAGCAGGGTCCACTTGGGGAGGTAAGCTGCAGCCACCCAAAACTCCTCCTCGGCCCACACTGGGTTTGAAGGGGGGCGAGTTAGCAGAAGTTAGCCAGCTGGGTTAAGTGTACTGAGCTGGTTCCCACAGGCGTCTGGGTACCTCGGCTGGTGGGCAGGGATGGGAACTGGCCCTAGTCAGCTCCTTTGTTCCTGGAGAAGTCGCCCAACAATCCCCTCCAGCGCATGCTCTGGGATTAGTCCACAAATCTCCCTCCTGTACACCTCCGTCGTTTTTCAAACCACTGCTTCTCTGCTTTACTACTGAGGGCTGTTTATTCGATTGTCCCTTGAAGGGCGGCAGGCACTCAGGACTCAGTTTCCTCTCATCCTCCTGGCTCTCCCAGAGCTGAGCCTGCTGATTCCTAAAGTGCCAGGTCCTAAACCCTGCAGAGTGTAAGAACTCACAGAATTTGGCCCCTCTGGTTTGCAGAGCCAAATGTGATGGGGCTTTGTCTTCGTGTCTGGGTTCCCCATGCCTGGAATACCTCGTGTGACCGTCTGTTTTTCTCTCCCCTCTTCAGCCATGGCATCTCTCCCTCCCAAGCACAGTTGGACAGGTCCCATTCGATCCTGAGGGCATCTCTGACCTTTCTGCTCTCTTGATCTAGCCTCTTTTGGACATTTCGCTGTAGAGAGTCTGTTCTGCCAGTTTGGGGGTAATTTCCCGGGTTATTGACTCTGTTGTGGGTGCTGTGTAGATGGACCCATGGGACACGGTGTGCTTAGCATCCTCCTACTCCCCCATCTCCCTAGAAGATGTGTTCCTTCGTTCCCTATAGCATAATGTTGTTATGGACACACTCCACATTGGCTTTCAGAGCTAGATGTTCATGGAGGGTTGTCTCTCAAATGGGAGTCTTAAAAGGTGGGGACCCGGATGTGGGGTTCAAATCTTTCCCTGCTCACGATGACGTTGGGAGTTAACATTTCCTCCTGAGTGTGTGTGTCTCAGCCTCTCCTAACTGTCTCAAAATGGGTTTTTCTTACTTATCTGAGGTATACTGCAAGCTCCGCTAGTTTGGATTTCTATCAGAGGTAATTGTTCCCTAGGTAGCTGCAGATTCAGTGTGTCCTGGGAGGAGGTGATTTCAGGAGTGTCCGATGTTGCCATCTTGAACCGGGACCCACTCTTTTACCTTCTCCTTTCTTCTCCTCTGACTGGCTAATATCAAGAGATCTATCTTCAGTTTTGGAGACCCACCCTTTTGCCTGCTGTTGAAGTTTACTGTTTTATATGTACATATATTATATAATACATATAATATATATAATATATATATATATTAATTTCCTTAACTGGATTCTTTAGATCCAGAATTTGTTGTATCCTTTGTTTGTGTGTTTCTTTGTTTGCTTGTTTTGTTTATTTATTTATTTATCATTTGAAATGTCTTCCATTTACTGAACTTCTCGTTTTGCTCATGCATTGTTTCCCTGTTTATTGAGTTGTCTGTGTTCTCTTGAATTTCGCTGAAGTTCCTTTATTATTTTGATTTCCTTTTCAGGCAACTAACAGGTTGCCATTTTTAGGTGGTTCGTTACTGATAAATGATTGTGTTGCTTCGCCGTGTCATGTTTCCCTGTACCTGTTGTTGATCCGTTTAAACTATATAAACTAGGTACTGTTAAGTAGCAACAATACTTCCCCCGTAGACCGTTTTTTTTTTTCCATTTTTCAAAAATATTTTGAACCGTCACTATGCACTGAGCGTGATTAATTGTTCTTGCAAGTAGAATTGTGTCCCCCACACACCCACCACACACAAAATAGACGCTGAAGTCCAAACCCATCTTACCTGTAGAATGTGACCTTACTTGGAAATAGGGCATTTGCAGGTATGGCCAAGTTAAGATGAGGTCAGTAGGGTAGGGTCTGAATCCATAAGCCACGTGACAATAGAGGCAGTGATTGGAGTAAAGCAGTTGCCAACCCAGCACGTCTAAGGGTAGATGGCCTTCACCAGAAGCGAGGAGAGGAAGGAGTTCTCCCTTGCATATGTCAGAGAAAGAATGGCCCAGCTGATGCCTTGACTTTGGAATTACTTCCAGAACTGTGAGAGAATACACTTCTGTTCTTCTGGGCCATCCAGTTTGTGGTACATTGGCATAGCGGCCCTAGAAAGCTAATACAGAATTCTGTATCCTAACTTTGAAATACAGCTATATATTTTGCTGGCCCCCTTTTGGCCATTTGGATGACTAGGCATTTTGTGGGGGACTGCCTTGGCAAGATTTTGTTGGGGGCCCTTTGTGCCTCCTGGATCTGGACTTGTGTTTCCTTCCCCAGCTTCAGGACAGTTTTCAGCTATTACTTATCCAAATAACTCTTCAGTCTCTTTCCCTCTCTCTTCTCCTATAGGAATCCCTTCCCTGTAATGCAAATGCTACTACACTTGATGGTGTCACTGAATTCTCCAATCATATTTCATTTCTTTCATAAGTTTTTCTGACTACTCTTCAGCTTGACTGCTTCCCAGCATTCTGTCTTTCGGATCACTGTTCCTTCTGCTTGCTCTCCTCTACTATGTATGCCATGTAATGCATGTTTGGCACATTTCACTGTATTTTAGTTTTACACTGATAGAAATAAGAAAGAGGGGGAAAAGGGGATCTTAGACAGTCATGGAGACGAGCATACAAACCTCCCCCCCCCCTTCCCCAAACCCTGCCACAGTCAAATCTATGTCAAAGGAAGAAATAAAATCTTTCAAGAAAAAAAAAGTAAAAGTAAATGAGATATTAAATCCCAAAAGACAATAAGATCCTTAATTCTATCTTGCTTATTAAAAGAAGGCAACCTCAAAAGGCTCATTGTGTATAATTTCATGTACGACATATTGGAAGAGTTCCAGTAAAACAATCAACAGTTGACCTTGTTTCAGGGGAAAAAGGAAAGGATAAATAGGTAGAGCACAGCGCTGTTTTAGGTCAGTGAAATTATTCTTTATGATTCTATAATGTGGATAAATGAAATTATGTATTTGTAACGTCATAAAATTGTAAAACATAAGGAATAAACTACTGTAAACTTTGAAATTTCATAATTATGTATCAATATTGTTTCATCAATTGTAACTACAGTAATACAGTAAGTTAGTAATAGAATAACGTACATGCTGGTAAAGAGGTGACATAGGAATTCCTGTACATGTATGTTTGATTTTTCAGTAAATCTAAAACTTCTCTAAAATATAAGGCCTATTAAGAAATAGTCTTTTTTTTTAAATATTTTATTTCTCTACTTGACAGAGAGAGACCACAAATAGGCAGAGAGAGAGAGAGGAAGAACCAGGCTCCCAGCTGAGCAGAGAGCCCGATGCGGGCTTGATCCCAGGACCCTGGGATCATGACCTGAGCCGAAGGCAGAGGCCTTAACCCACTGAGCCACCCAGGCGTCCCATGAAATAGTCTTATAAATGAATCTTCGAGGAGTTATTGAATACTGAATTCACTAAAGTGAATTAAAATGACTTTGTATTAATTTTTGCTTTATTTTCAAATTACTTAGCATATTTGGAAACACTCATGTTTCACAAACATGAATTTCATGAAACACGACATAAATCACTAATTAGGTTGGACTTGCTAATCTACATGATATGGTATTCATCAGATTTTAGTTAATGGGAAATGGTTTTAATTAAATTGGTTGTTTCTGGTTTTAGTCACTTTTATAACAAGTTTAATGAAATATCAGCATAAACTATAATAACACAGATCAGTACATTTTTTTTTAAATTTTATTTATTTATTTGACAGAGAGAAAGGTCACAAGTAGGCAGAGAGGAAGGCAGAGAGAGAGGGAGAAACAGGCTCCCCACTGAGCAGAGAGCCCAATGTGGGGCTCGATCCCAAGACCCTGAGATCATGACCTGAGCCAAAGGCAGAGGCTTATCCACTGAGCCACCCAGGCGCCCCTGGATCAGTACATTTTAATAAATGCTTTGTATATTTCAAAATGGCAATTTTATTAATTTAGAGGTACTTCAAATGTCTGTAAAACATATATACACACTTTAAGATATATGGATATAATAAAACATGTAAAACAGACAAATACTATATTGTAATCCTGGAACTTGGAGGCAAGAGTTACAGATTATGAGTCAAATATTCAACTATTAAGTAGTTATTTGTGCTTTGGTAGCATCTATTGTTTGGGCCTCATTTCCTGATTTGCAAAATGAGGATATTTGTATATGATCTTCAATTGTCTTTATGGATTTAAATTGTGTGTGTATTCGTAATATAGTATTACTGATTTGACAAAGACATCAGTTGTAATCATCCTTCATCAAATGACAGCTGTTTCCTGCTCTTCAAGGTGCCTAATTAGCCAAAGGAAGATTACTAAGTGACATTATATTTTATGTATTTATTTATTTTATGTGTCTCTTTAGGGAGTTTATTATGTAGTTAGTGTTTGAGATTTTGGCACAAGGGATTTCTCAGTTTCATATCCAGTACGTTTATGGTGATTTTAAGTAGTAAGAGACAGTTGGTTTACATTTTACTAGCTATGGAAAAAACATTATAAGCACTCTGAAGTAAGTGCTAACACTTGTCCTTGACTATAAAAATTGACCTAGTGAAGGTTCTGGTTCTCTACTGATAAACACATAGTTGTATCTTGCCTCTGTTCTTCAAGAACATAAAATGCTTCCCTTGAGTTTTCAATGAATATCAAAACATCTTCTATGTTTTGGTGCCAAAATCACATCTAATTGGCTCCTTGAGATATTGTAGATTTCAATTTCTTCAAAAATCAACATTTGACTATACCATGTAGATCTCAAAATTATGTAGCTTTTGCAAATGAGGACATCTGGATGGGTTATTAATCTTACTCGCCACTGTTATTACTCTTTTATCCTATGCAATATACACATATACACTATATATATACACACACGTGCGCGCGCGCGCACACACACACACACACACACACACACACACACAATAGAATATTACTTAGCCATCAAAAAGAATAAAATCTTGCCATTTGCAAGGACACAGATAGAGCTAGAGAGTATAATGCTAAGAGAAATAAGTAAGTCAGAGAAACAAAAATATACGATGTCAGTTGTATGTGGAATCCAAGAAACATAACAGATGAACAAAGGGAGGCAAAAATGAGAGAGGCAAACCATAAAACAGACTCTTAACTATAGAGAACAAACTGAAGGTTGCTAGAGGGGAGGAGGGGTGGTGGGTTAAAATGGTGATAGGTATCAAGGAAGCTATTTGTTGGGCTGAGCACTAGGTATTGTATGTAAGTGATAAATAACTAAATTCTACTCCTGAAACTAATATTACAGTCTATGTTAACTAACTGGAATTTAAATAAAAATGTGAAACTAAAAATAAATAAATAAAAATCAATAAAAATCAAAATAGTAAAATGTTTTCAAACAAAAAAAAGAAAGAAATATGTTTTCTTGAGTATAGATATCACACTAAGGAATCCTTCCACAATAACTGATTGAGAATCAATTCATATTTGCTTAATTGTGTAACTGTTTTAATGTCAGGGATGTGAAATTCATTGTTTCAAAAATGAAAAAAATCTCATTAGATAATTCTATTATGTTAAAATATTCCTTCTAATGAAAACAAAATTAATAAAATACTTGTGTAACTGTATTTAAATCTTCTGAATTTAAATGGATTTGCTTTAATTATTTTTAAACTTGTAATGATTGGCAACTTACTTTACTTGTAAAATTTTACTGTACTTCCAACTTTCTGAGCTTTTTTGGGTGGTTGATTGGTTGGTTTTGTTTATTTTTTGTTTCTTTTCTAGATGCCTTAAGAGCATGATTTTTCCAATGTTAACAGCAATAGGTTATAGGAGAGAACGTCAACAAACAAGACAATCTTACTTAAACTTAAAATATATCCAAATCTAGACTTTGTATTAATTTGAAAAGAAATGCTAACTCAAATGTTCATAAGAATACAATTTTATTCCAGTTTGTTAAAGAGATATGTCTGTCACTGGAATTTACTACTAATAAAATTTTCTTTTTCATGAAAATATTATTTATGCAATATATGTACATCCCCAAGATAAAATATAAATTGAATTCTTGGAGAATTTAAACAAATCTATATTGATTGATAAGACAGTGTATCCTCACTTAAGCTGTTAACAGTACTTTGTTTGCTTAAATGTAATTTAAAAGTAGCCTGATCATTATAAAATATTTCTCAATTAAAATAAATCTGCAGTATGTAACAAACTCTCTAGATATGCACAAGATTACTTTTGGGTGGTAAAGGTAACTTCCGAAAGGAGCTCTATGATATGATTAAATTATGTTGTGGTCTTTGCTCAAGGTCAAAATGAATAGAACCGACAGCAAAATACAAAAGTAGACTGGAACACTTGCTGAGAAATAATAGTTTAAGCTTTTACTCCTAAAATTGGTAGAACTTGGATTATTGGTGGGAGAAAAAAATGTACTGCACATGGTGAAAAGTGGAATAATGTAGTCTGAGAAACAGTAGTGAGAAACAGTTGTGACCTTCTCAAGGTCACTGAGAAGACTACTCCAGTTAAAAGCTCGGTGGTTCTAATTAAGGAAAAAGATGATTATAAAGTTGTATAATTACCAACATTTGTCTAGTGCTTTCATTTTCAAAGTGCTTTCCCCTACATTTATCACAGCTTATTCTCAAAATGGCCTTGTTCAATAGTATTAAGCACTGCTCAAATTTACACAAAAACTATATAAGGGAGATTAAGAGTCTTGGGGTACCCAGGTGGCTCAGTTACTTAAGCATCTGACTCTTGATTTCAGCCCAGGTCATGGTCTCAGGGTCATAAGTTTGAGCCCCACATCAGGCTCCACACTGGGCACAGAGCGTGCTTAAGATTCTCTCTCTCCTTTTCCTTCTGCCTCCCCCACCCCCAAATATGTGCATGCACTCTCTCTCTAAAAAAATAAATAAGTAAATAAAGAGTCTTATTGGTAAATCCATGGGGCTGTATATGTAACACACTAATATAACTAATGCTTTCAAGTAAATTTGAGGAATTTGAATTTTTTATTTTGGAAAATACAGCACTGAGGAAGATAGGCTCTTGTAATGAACAAAAATTACAATTGGTTAACTGAATTATTGCAATTTCAAAAACATTTTTTCACCCAAAATCAATCTTTCTTTTTTTTAAGATTTTATTTATTCATTTGACAGAGAGAGAGAGATCACAAGTAGGCAGAGAGGCAGGCAGAGAGAGGGGGAAGCAGGCTCCCTGCTGAGCAGAGAGCCCGACATGGGGCTTGATCCCAGGACCCCGAGATCATGACCTGAGTTGAAGGCAGAGGCTTAACCCTCTGAGCCACCCAGGTGCCCCCCCAAATCAATCTTAATGTTAACATATAACCATACTTCTTAGAGATATGCATATAATTTCTTCCATTAAAAATAATAATCCTAAAACTTCTTAAACAAATGTTCTACATTTATAGTAACTTATGACAGGTTCCTTTTCCCCTCTTTTATGGTTTGCCAGAGAAGTAAGCTTTGTGATTTTAGATTTATATTTATCTGTTAAGAAGAAGAAGGAGGAGGAGGAGGAAGAGAAGGAGGGAAGAAGGAGGAGGAGGAGGAAGAGGAGGAGGAAGGAAGAGAAGAAGAAGAAAGGAATTTAGTCATAATGATATAGAAATTCTTAAAAATTTAGTCAGAGAATTCATGTTATAACAAGAAGTACTATAAATAGCATAAAGGGTCTTTGGAAGTTATGACTATATCTTTGATTTTTAAACTGAATTTGAACTTAGCTATAGAGGGCTTGAAAAATGTCATGTCTTTCATACTCTTATATACCTACACACAAAGATATTTATGCAATGCCTATTTAGTGCTATATAATTTTGAAAGTAATGTATGGAAAGTCAGTCAAAGTAGAAGGAAATTGGTATCATGAAGGTCAAAATGTCTGCAAAAATGGCTTTTTGAACATAAGAGAATACTTGTCTCTTTTAATAATAAAAACAATTGCTAGACATTTCTGGAACTGTTCACTACTGATATGTAGAGTGTTGTAACTTATTTCAAGATTTAAACAATTCATGTTCTCTCTTGATGAGATCGGTATTTTTCTAGGTTGAATGGTAGTTACAAACCAAAAACCCTACAGATACGTTCTTAAAAATTGTTTAAGTATTGGGGCTCCTGGGTGGCTCAGTCAGTTGAGGTTCTTCCTTGGGCGCAGGTAATCTCAGCGTCCTGGGATGAAACCCCATACCAGGTTCCCTGCTCAGCGGGGAATCTTCTTCTCCCTCTCCCTCTGTGATAGCTCTTACTCTTGCTTGCTCTCAAATAAATAAATAAAATCTTTAAAAAAATTTTATAAGTATTTAATGATCTTGGACAGTACTATGTGATCACTCTTTGGTGTTTTTCTTTCTCTGTATTTGGCTTAAAGCATAATATAAAACGCTTCTATCATTCTAGGAACTAATGTATACCTTTAAGGACTATGGATATAGTTCAATATCTAACTATAGCAGTATATCCCAGCGATTTTTTAACAAATACTATACTAAATAATATCTTACTAACCTGAAAGAGTATTCTTTTATTTTTGAAAACTGAAGAAATTTTACATTATATATTCATTTTTATTAAATAAATACAAAATTTCTATGACTTCTTTTTTTTAAAAGAAAGCATGTCTTAACTTCTGACTTCTCATTTTGCTACAACCAGAGACTTAAATGGAGAACTTTCACCACAGAAACAACTATAAAACTTCAGCATGTTAGAAAACAACATGAAATCACCAGATATGAACAGAAGCATATCAACTCTAAAGAATAGGCTATGCTTAGAGAAGACAAAGAATAAGAAGCGTTCCCCATTTCTGTGACTTTTCGCCTGAGACTAACTACATCTCATAGATGCAGCTCCTGACTGCAGCTCCGCGTCAGCCGCAGCACTGATGGAAAAACTACAGTGTTTCTGGTTGAGGGAACCAGAAAACTTGTTGGTAGAAGACTATCACCAACATGAGAGGGCAAATCCCAGAAAGAAAAGAACCAGAGAAGGGATAACCCAATTATTCACTGACATTTCTTACTGACCTCAAAGCTATGAAACCAACTCAGAGTAACTCACCTAAAGAAGATCTGAACTGACACTGAAGCTGCCAATTTGTGAAATAAGAGTTTGCAGTTAAAGCACAGGCAAAGAAACCCCCTGGTTTACAAAGGAAACAATAACCATCACAGATAGAACCCCAAAGCTATAAAACTTAATAATCATAACTGTAATGTCCAAGATATAATCCCAAACCACCTGATGTATGAATAACCAACAATATAGAACAAATCCCCAAGAGAAAAGAAAATAAAAAAGTCTGAACTTGAGATAGACGATATACTCTAAGAAATATTTTTAAGCAGCTATTATTCCTATCCTCAATCATGTAAAAACAAAAAATGTCCACTAGATGAATGAAAAATGGGAAATCTCTGGAGAAAGAAAAATGATTAAAAAATATAAAAATTCTGGCTGGAAGTGTAAAATATAATATCTGGAAGAAAAAAAATCACTGAATAGACTTGACGACCAATGAAAAATAATAACTAAGTGAACTACAAAAGACAACAACAGAAATTAACTGGATAAGTAATACAGGGAAAAGATAATGGAAGGGGAAAAAAAAGATCCTCATCAAATTGCTACATAGTATGAAATAGTCCAATATATATGTAAGTGAAATACCAGGAAAATTGAGAGAGATCAAAACAAAACAAAACAAAACAAAATTGAATGAAATAGCCAAAATTGTAAGTCTGAAAAAAAGATATACGAATACATGATGTTCAGCAAATAAGCCAAATAAATGCTAGAGGAAACTTTCCAAAACTATAGTCAAACACTTGAAAATCAAAGACTCAAATTCTTGAAATCAGCTAACAGATAATGACATATTCAGTGTAACAATGATTTGATCAATGGCTGGCTTCTTATCACAATGATGGAAGCCTAGAGAGAGTGAAGCAGTATCTTTAAGTGACAAAATGAGACTGTCATCACAGAATTCTATATCTAACAAAAATAATGGTATTTTCAAATAGAAGTTAACAAATAGAAGTTAACTATAGAATTCATTTCCATCCTACCAGCACTATAAAATGTTTAAAGAAGTTAATCAAGATTTATGAAAATAAAAATAGATGGAAATCAGATCCACAAGAAAAAATGAAGAATATAAAAAATAATAATCCAGGCAAAAGAAAAATAGTATCTCTCCTTTGAGGTTTTTCTTAATATAGTTTGTAAGTCACATACTCATTTTTAATTTTTTTTTTAAGATTTTTTATTTTATTTATTTGAAAGAGATCACAAGTAGGCAGAGAGGCAGGCAGAGAGAGAGGAGGAAGCAGGCTCCCCGCTGAGCAGAGGGCCCGATGCAGGGCTTGATGTGGGGCTCCATCCCAGGACCCTGGGAACATGACCCGAGCCAAAGGCAGAGGCTTTAACCCACTGAGCCACCCAGGCGCCCCAGTCACATACTCATTTAAAATTAAAAAGAAACAGCAAGTGTTAGCAAGGATGTGGATATGTTCCTATATATCTTTTTCGTTAATATTCTTTAGATATTTTGTCCTTTGCTTTTTGTTTTTTATTTTGTTATTTTATTGTTGAATTTTGAGAGTTTATTACATATTCTAGATATAAATCCTATGTCAGATAGGATAGGTGATTTGCAATTTTTAAGTCTTTTTTCTCTCAGTCTCTGACTTGTATTTTCATATTATCAACAATTTATTTTGATTTGTCTTATTTGCTTTTTTTTTTTTTTTGGTTGTTTGCTTTTGGTATGTGACATTAAATCACATATACTTAAAAACTAAAAGTGTAGACATTAACTTCAAACTCAGTACATTCTAATAATTCTATTACTATTATTATTACTATTAATCAATCCATTAAGATGGTTATTTATTGAATTTTGTTTTCATATTTACTCATTTTCTTCATTTAGGAAAGAATGTTCCTATATACAACTTGTCAGCCATATGACTGTCATATAGCCCAAGACATAGTTTTCTTCTATAAAATGTGCATAACATTAATCTTAATTTTTTTTGTTGTTCTTAAAGGCAATTAAGAAAGTGAAAGCTATTTGTAATTATAAAGTATTATAATGAAGTATATGAAAGGTATTATTATAACTGCTGTGATTACATCATCATGTGGGAGATTTACAGCTAAGGAAAATGGTGAGATGTTATTGCGCCTATGTTTAACTCTTACTTTAGACTAATCAGGTGAAAAGTTTATATTTCTAGGCATAATTTTCCTGGTTAGAAACTTATTTGATTCACGTTTCTCCTCACGACCACTTATTGCATTAGGATTTCAGAATATGCTTTTGAAGCAATGTAAATTCTTCACATGGAATAAATAGTCTTGGGGAAATTATGGGATAAAGAAAAATCACAATCTGTTACAGTGGTTTGAGTATTTATTAGAGAATTGAAACAAAAAGTCATTAAAGATGTCAGTTTTCATTTCAGCTATACATAATTTCATAATACAAAAGTAAATGAGATTTAAAACATATTATTTTTTTATTAAATTATGGTCTTAAAACTTCTCTGAATAATACTAAGGAAAGATAATTAAAGAATTCCAAACCAAAAATTTACTTAGAAAGACAGGAGTCATTCGAGCTAACCTCTGAATGATCAGACCATGTGGTTTGACAAATTGTCCCAAAGCCAGCCAAACAGAGTTTAAGAGAGCCAACCTCACAACTTGCCAATAGATTCTGCTGTTTAAAAAATATATACAAGGCTTCCAAAAGCTAAATAGAAGTCTATTCATAATAATTATCTTTATATCACCATTTTAGTCTTGATGACTCACAGGTGTAGGAACCTTATTTTGGATCTTGAACCTCCTGATTCCATGCTTGGAAAAGCAGCTGCCCTTCAAAATATCTGATATGATGATGCTCAAAACATGGAAGAAGAAATTTAAGACTCAGTAGTAGGCCAAGATCAATAAGAAAACTCAGAGAATTTCAATATTAGTGAAACAAACATCATATAATTTTTAAAAGCACTTCAATAGCAAAGAATTAGAGCTATCATACCCAAAATTACAGCAAGAGGATTGTATAGGCAGCCAGTGTTTTGTAAATCTACTAAATGGCAATGTTATATTCACTATTTTTTATGTGAAATTTTCTTTTAGAGACCTAATTGAAAAAGCATTTGCAAGATAAAAAGATGTATATGCAATAACAACATCAACTAAATTCAGTTACATTATGCCATAAAATGTCAACACTGGAAGAAATTATGAAAGTGGTGGGAAGGTAGTTGAGAAACATTCAAGTTTAATTGAAAAGATTCAAATTTATGCCAGTCTTTGTTGTCTTTTGAGCAGCACAATAAGACTGAAATCTAAAAAAATATATCTTAGAGTGCTTTAGAGTAACTCATAATTATTTCAAAATCTTCTTGGTCCCATCTTATTTCCCAACCACTGCACCAGCAATAGTTTTATAATGACTTTCACCAGCTTCATACTGACATAATTGGATATTACTCACCCTAAGCAATCTATATACCCTCCTTCCTTCTCTGGAGTTTCCCTATAACTGTGGCAGGAACAGACATGAGAATTTGCCCAATATTCACTTATGTTCAAATCAGAAATAGGCAGTAATCAAAACCCATGGAGCCACCCTTGGCCAATGCAGAATGAAGAGTATTATGAATATATTCTTGTTTTGGTCTCTCAGATGGATATTTATGAGATAAATTGCATAAAGCCTCCCAGAAGATTCTCATGAGATAAAACACCAGTTGTTTATAGTATTGGTCAAATCCATATAAGATTCTTGTGTTGGTTTTTCAACCTTTCTCATTTCAATTGACCATGTCCTGCACTTTTGTTTGGAGATCATATTTTCTTAAGATTTTCTTTGAGGAAAATTTAGGCAAAGACAGGTACTATTCCTATGCTTTGCACCTTAGGGGTAAGAAGTGGGGAAACTCAGAATCTTTCAGATCTTTCAATACGTATTTATCATAAACAACTGACCAAGTTATTCACCAGCAAGCATAAAAAAAAAAACTAAATTCCTAATTATAATACAGTAATTCAGATTATTTTATAATACAAATCTCATACTATAAAATGACAGCTCTATATATGTTTAGAAATTGTTAAAGTACTACATTAATTGCTTATGTTAAATCTTAAAACTTTTCTATAAAAAGAGATTCATGTTTAAAAAAATGTAATATACAAAATCAGCAATTATTTTCCTTTAAGTGAGATTTATACTATATCTTCTCTAAAAGAGACATATCAAATTGTGTTAAAAATGCAGTTCTTGGGGCGCCTGGGTGGCTCAGTGGTTTAAGCCTCTGCCTTCGGCTCAGGTCATGATCTCGGGGTCCTGGGATCGAGCCCCGCATCGGGCTCTCTGCTCAGTGAGGAGCCTGTTTCTCCCTCTCTCTCTGCCTGCCTCTCTGCCTACTTGTGACCTCTCTCTCTGATAAATAAATAAAATATTAAAAAAAAAAAATGCAGTTCTTTAGGGCATTGAATGATTTAGTTTTTAAAATGTCGATTTTTAGCAAATGTTTTCAAAAGCATGTCTATTGTATGAAGCAAAGAATTCCTTGTCTGCTTTATAATGGCATCATTAGTCCACAGTAAAATTTCTTCCCTGTCATGTTAATCTTTCATTTAGATAGCTACAGGTATATTTTAACATAGTTACATTATCGTAAAATATCATGCACTTTTCTCTGTAAAATGTATCTACTTTGAGTAAATATAATATAAATTTCAAATTAAGAAACCAGATACTGGGAATTCAAATATTTAAAGTGAGATAGTCTACATCTTCATGTGACTATAGAATTATTTTAGGTTTTGGCCTCACTGCTGCAGTCAGTTTTTAAGTTACCATGGGGACACAATTACTACTTTGTATTGATTAAAAGATTCTAGTTCTACCATAAAATGATAGCCAGTAAAATTTCCCGTGGTGCAACTGTGTCTATTTAAGTGTTGGCTTGATATAGTCAAAGGAAAACAGGGAGAACAAAACTTGTTCTATATCATTCATTCTCACATGTTCTCCCTCTCTCTCCTCAGCATATGAAAACTGAAGACATTGGAAAACCACAGGGGAAAATGTATTCACCAAGGAAGGATTTTCTCTCTATAAATACTATTTCAGTGGTGGTCAAAGGAAAGCTTATGAGGAAAAAGAGAAAGATATAACCACATGTGCATAGTGCTTGGAAAGAAATACACAAAGTAATAGAATCTGTCAAATCAATTTATATTTCAAATCAAAAACTTAAGGAAAACATCAGTCTGACCCTCAATCAGTACACAGAACCATTACAAAATATTCATCATATCATGGTAGCCATGATACCATTCCCCATGGTCTCAGGGGAAAAGATAATTTTCCCATGTGCTTAAGTTACTTACCAAAGAACTGCAGAACTAACTTCTTTCTTAACATGCATTGTTGCCAAAAACAACAGAATAATAGCAGATGTGCTTTGGTATAATAGGAATATCCTTTTACTGAAACAGACAGTGTCATTTTTAGCTTACAGGACATATCCTGTCTGAATATTAATGGCTAAAATTTTATAAGTATCTTTTGGAGTCATCTGTAATAAAATTATTTATTTTTATAACTTGGAGAATTTATTTTTGTTGTTTCAATTCTTATGTATATTGTGGTGGAATCTCCAAAGGATTTATCCTCCCTTATTTGTGTACATTCAAAGATTTAAAAAGAAAAAAGAAGACAAAGAGAGAGGAAGGGAAGAAGGGAAGAAAGGAGGAAGGAAAGAAGGAAGGCAGATCTTAAAAGCAAAGTAAATATGCCCAATTTCCTTATATTTAATTATTCGTGTGACACTATGATGTGTCAAGCAGATAAGAAAGGCCAGCACAAGGAGACCTTGAAAGTACTATCTTGGGGGGGGAATGTCAACAGTTACAAGGATGAAGATTGATTCAAGTATTTCTCTTTCAGAACTTTGAAAAAATTATTATTTTCTATGGGATTTATTTTTAGCTTTTTTTGTCAGTCCTTTTTTCTACAATATTCAGTAGTAATAACCATAATTAATATTTCATTTATATGTTTTTCTCTGATTTTTGTTATATTTTTGCATATTTTACATTTGTTCTAATGCATGCTTTTTAATAACCTTACTCTAATCATATTTGACAGAAACATGGATATAAAAGTGAATATAAATTTCTCTTTTGTAAAATATGGCAGATTAGGTAAATACCATAGATGACATCCACATTAAGCAGCTAAAAATTCTATGTAAGATGTGAAAATTTCATTTTCAATGCATTGCCATGCTATCAAGGATACAGGAGAACAATGAAGCCAAACTTAAAGTGAAAAAGGGGATCTTTTGAATGGGAAAATTCAGAGTTCAGAAGTTGGCTTTCTATTTAGAGGATTTCTGCTAACCCTTGATCACTTTAAATCTGGATTTGAAAAATATGTGGGGGGCACAGAGGTTGGGAGAAGGCAAGGTAAACAAGAGAGCTAGGGCTTCCCTAGGGTTGAATGACTAACAGAACACACTAATATAACAACAGGATAACAAAGGCTAGGGAATAATTCTATTAATAGGTAAAGAAAACAATGAATTCTGACAGTCTCAAATGCACTTTGGCTTTTTGAAAGGGACTATAAATCTATCCTAAAGAATTTTAATCACTGTACAGACTTCATTTAACAATAAAAACCAGTTTCACCAAATTTAGTTGTACCATTATATCTCTAGCAAATATTTCACTTTACAGTGTTCTTAGGTTTGTAGTAACCCATAAGCCTGAATAAAGCAAAAGCAAATCTCTGAAGTTATCAAAGATTCTCACAGTTATAACACAAAGGAAATAAAGCAAATCACTAGGTATAAACAGAACCACACTACTAAAACCAAGAGATACCAGACAGCAAAATAAGACTTGCAGATACATTAAAATTATCAAATAGAGATTGTTAAGAAAATTTATTTACTCTGTTTAAAAAGAAAAGAAAAATAAAACAGTAGCTTTAGTAAAAAGCAAAGGATAGGTAACTATGAACATATTCAAGCAGTTATGGAAAAGATCATATAAAATTCCTAGAAATTAAAAATCTTAGAAGTGAAATATATACACATTCAGTATCAGATTAGACACAATTGAACGGATAGGGAATGGGAACATAAATATGAAAAGTCAATATAGAGGACAAAGAAAAATACAACATAAAGTTAAGTAGAGAGACATGAAGAGTAAAGTATATTGGCACAGAATAACTCAGGGTTCCAGTAGGAGTTAAAAATGAATAAAACCATGAAGTTTTCAAAGATTTATAGCCTGAGATAATAAAGATAAACTAATTACCAAAATATAGTACTGGGGCAGTATAGAGGAATAAACCACACTAAGGGCTTAGGAACAGATTAATGTCTATCTGGAAAACAATGACATTTGACATCACAGATCAATAACGAAATAAAGTCCTATTCAATAAATAGTAAATAACACTAAAAAAATCCAATGCCAAATAGTTTAATTACTTAAATGTTAAAGGAAAATCTACACAATTTTAAAACTATGTATTCTACTTATATACTATATATACATAAATTCATGATTTTAACTTAGAAGACACAAACAATAGAAATCATACAGATAAGTTCTACTCTTCTAAATTAAGAACATCTATTCATTAAGGATATCATAAGGAGAATGAAAAGAGAAACCATGGACTGCGGAAAAGATAGTTGTCACAAATATCTAACAAAGATATGAATCAAGAATATTATTATATATATATATGCAGAAATAAGACATATGTGTACTATGTCTTTACACTCATAAGAATAAATATATATTCCACAATTGTTAGAACAAAGACAAACAACTCAAAGGGAAATACATAAACTTTCCCAGTGGTAATTGAGGAGAACTATAAATAGCCAAAAATTATGTCAAAAGTGTTTAATTTATAATCAGAAGTAGAAATACTTTTCCATTTAAATTTAATAGATTGGTGAAAGTTAAAAAAAAAGAAAAAAGTCAAAATATATAAATATTTGGTAAGCATGTGGCAGAGAGAAAGGCAGTTGAAAATAATTTGACAATACCTTAATTAGGCACTTTTTTTTTCAGACATATAACCTGAAAATTTGTGTACCAGGAGTATACATGAGAATTTTATGGTTAAGACTGTAGCAGCAAAGAATAAGAGCAAATATCAAAAGGAAAAAATAGATACACACACTGTGATATATTCGTGAAGTAGAATGGAGTAGAATGAATTAACTTTAGCCAATTCATCAACATGAATCTCATCATACTATTAAGGGGAAAAAATCAGAAAAGAAAGTGTAATATTATGATTACCAGTATCTATAAATTTTCAAAAATCACAAATAAATATAATCTATAAATCTGGTCTAAAAATGCACATGGTAAAATTAGCTTTTATTATTTTATTTTTAAAAAGATTTATTTATTCTTTTTGAGAAAGAGAGAAAAAAAGAAAGAAAGTACAGGCAGGGGGAGAGGCAGAGGGAGAGGGAGCCCAACATGGACCTTGAAACCAGGACTTGTGAGATTATGACCTGAGCAGAAGGCAGACACTTAACTATCTGATCCACCCAGGTACCCCCCCCCAAATTAGCTTTTAACCAAAAAATATAAAATTCAGGGAGATGGTAACCTCTGGCAAAAGGGTCCTTGTATGAAAGTTATGTGCACTCTCATGTTGGATAATTGCTACAATGAGGTTTAAATTACTGTCTTACTAGTCCATGGACTAATGATACAGCATAGATCATTTTAAATATGATATGTTGAACAAAAGAAGCCATACATAGAAAAACCAAACTACATATCAAGGATGTTAATTCTAAGAACAGGCAAACAAAGCTATAGTGTTAGAAGTAGGTAAGGGCTTGCCTCTTGCAGAGTAGGCAAGGGACTGACTGAAAGAAGCAAGATGTAAATCTGGGAATATGGAAATGATCTATCTCTTGTTTTGAGTGATGGTACATGGGGATATACAATCGTTAAATCTTATCAAACTGATCAGTAAATATGTGCATTTTTAATGTATTTAAACTTCAATGAAATAAATAAATAAAACATTCAATAACTAAAACAATGAAATAAAACATAAAGTAAAAAATGTACCGGGGGGGGGGGTGGGAGGTTGAGGAACCAGGTGGTGGGTAATAGGGAGGGCACGTACTGCATGGAGCACTGGGTGTGATGCCAAAACAATGAACACTGTTATGCTGTAAATAAACAAATAAAAATAAATATAAAAAAAAAAATGTACCAGAGGTTTCATTAATTCTTTTTCTTTTTGTTTTTTAATTCAATTTTGGAAATGTTTCCTTGTTGCTATGATGGTTATCTTTACATCTCATTAGTAGAGTATTCCTGCATATCTAATACATGTTATTATCTACAAAGGGTCATTTTTATGAAGTCTAATTTTATGGATCTTTAAGAATGAGCCTGCAACTCTATTTTCAAATTTACTTACCTGCAACTCTTTATACAATACCTTGAAATACCAGTTCCCCCTGCCACCACAAGAAAATGTTGAAAGCACAATTTTTTGTTGTAGCCATTGGAGTCAAATTCTTTCTTAAATCGGATTTAAATACTCTAAACTTTCCTTTTTTATTCAGGTCCTCACTCAACTCAGGTTTTCTCCTCACTTGATGCTTTTGCATATTTAATCCATACTGCAAATCCCCCTTTTTTAAAAATTTATTTATTTATTTATTTGACAGACAGAAATCACAAGTAGGCAGAGAGGTAGGCAGAGAGAGGAGGAAGCAGGCTCCCTGATCCCAGTACCCTGGAATCATGACCTGAGCCGAAGGCAGAGACTTTAACCCACTGAGCCACCCAGGTGCCCCACAAATCCCTTTTAAAAATAAGCTTCCTCCAAAATTCTAGTCTCTGACTACCCTTGTCAATTTCTGATGCTTATTATTTTTACCAATTTATTTTTCCAGATTTAATGAGTTCTAAATAAATGCATTGAACAAATGAAATAAATTTATTAAAAAAAATTACTGTCTTACTTTATACCCCCCACATATATTAGAAAAATTGGAGGCATTCAGTATTTAATGAAAATCAGAGAAGCTATTATTATAAAAATATATTATAAACATAAAATGATATAACTACATATACATTATTTTGTGAAGAGTACTAGAAGTTTCTATTCATACCAATATTTGTTGACAATCCTCCGATGAATCAATATTATTTCATCCCATTAATGCTATGCATTTATAATAGATAAATACCCCTTTCGATGTTGGTCATGAAATAGCTTATGATCAAATCTGTGGCTCATTTGTTTTAGATAGATAGATAGATAGATAGATAGATAGATAATAGATACGTAATAGTTGATAGATGATAGATGGTAGATAGATACACATAGTTGATAGATTGATGATAGATAATAGATGATATAGTTGATAGACGACAGATACAGATACAGATAGATAGGTACACAGGTATCTAGTGTCCATTATAAACGGCACTATTACTTCTCAATTTTCTATACTTCTCTTTTTATTCTCTCACCCAGATTTTGCCATTCTTATTTGCTATTACAACTCAAAATTTTTCTGCATAAACTTGGAAGTAAACAAAAAAAACAAATAAAAATGAATATTTCACAATCATACATGTTATATTCACATAGTTTCATGTCAATATGATAAACCTCAGAAAAACTGGTATATATTATTGATATGTTTAGGAAATAGTAGACATTGCCTTATATGCTCAAGGCATTCATAGAAGTGTTCTGTACTTTATGTAAAAAGATAAGCAGGCAACAGAAATGAATTTATCTTTAAATAATTGACCTTTTTTTTTCCTTTAACATAGTTCACATATTCTTTATACAGAGCTAACAAAATCATTCTTTTCTAAAAGACATAATATGGCATGACTGTACTACATAACATTCTAGGAGAAAAAAATGCAACTTCTAAACCAAAGTGGAAAGCAGGGAATAGGAAGATGCCATTTTAAATAGTGAGTTAGTAAATTCTGCAAATTACAGTCTTTTATAATCTGTTAACAATAAAGAAAAGCATTCATTTTATGAGGAATAAAATGACTCATTCTTGTACTAGTCATTTTTTAGTAACCTTATAAGTCTAACTTAGCAAATTAACCTCTATTGTGTTTTCCACTGTTTTCTTTATTTTATAATTGTTATTGTTGTCTTTCATAATTGTGTATCTTATTTTTAAAATTGTGATCTTATGTTTGATGGTTGGTACTTTATTGTGGATATTTGGGGAGTCATTGTTTAAAGATGATTTTTCCCTTTGAATAGTTTTATTCATTTCTACCAGAGAGCTAGCATATTTATACAATCCTACATTCCTATTTATTTATTAAAATAATTTTTGGCTTGGGGCTTAGAGCTATTTCCTTTCCTATATTCTCTGTTAAGTATATCACATCATCTGCTCAATGTAAAAAGTGGTAAACGTCTAGATAATTGAATAATGACCTTCTGTTAGAATTATTCCCTCTTGTATCTTAATGGTACAATTTTAAGGTAAAAAAGAATAAGAAGCATCTTTCCTTTGTCCTGATGTACTCTGCGATGGCTGTTATACTTTAGATGGTAAAGTACATGGTACGTGGTTTATACAGTCTTAATTACCTTGGATTTTTTTTTTTAAAGATTTTATTTATTTGACAGAGAGAGATCACAAGTAGGCAGAGAGGCAGGCAGAGGGAGACGGGGAGCAGGCTCCCCGCTGAGCAGAGAGCCTGATATGGGACTCCATCCCAGGACCCTGAGATCATGACCTGAGCCAAAGGCAGCGGCTTAACCCACTGAGCTGCCCAGGAGCCCCTACCTGGGATATTTTTTATCTGCAAAATGTGATAGATATCAAGAGACTGATCATGTTCAATGTGGTCACACTATTAATGTTTCACAATTTGTTAAAATTGATGAGACAAAGAACATTCTTAAATGAATTGAATTGTACGTCTGCGTGTTTAAATAAGAAGAAGCACAAGTATATAATGAAAGCAATCTCAATGCATTTAAAAAAATAATTGTAGTTTTATTACCTTATTAGATACATTTTTATAATCTTCCTATTCCCATAGTGAGAACAAAGGAGTTAATGGTATAACTTTATGGGGCACCTGGGTGGCTCAGTCAGTGACTGACCCTTGATTTCAGCTCAGGTCATGATCTCAGGGTCATGACACTGAGCCCAGTATCAGGCTTTGTGCTGGGCATGGAGCCTATCTATGATTCTCTCTTTTTTTGCCCTCTGTCCTTCCCCCTCCCTCACCGCTTGGACTCTCTATCTCTGAAAAAAAATATATGTATATTTCCATGACATAGTTGATCAAAGAATTTTAATAGAGTTTGGCAGTCTATGAATCATGTAAAAAATCTTTTGAAAAAAGGACCATTCTACCTCTGGGTTTGTAGTACACTCAGCATATGCTCAGACTGGTTCAGTATAGACCTTCACATTGATTTATATGGAAATAGAACATAGCTTTAAAGGAAAACATTATTTTACAAAGCAGATTATGTAATCAAATGAAAGTAAAGGAGAGTTAACTAATGAATTGCTTGCTATAGTTTGACTTGAATTCTGTAGAAGAAAATAGACTTTTAAGCTTATAAATAAACTCTAACCAATGCTGATAACTTTTAAAAGCTTTCAACACAAAATGCAAATTACTATAGAGTTTTTTCAGTAACTACAAAATTGGAACCACACAGTGTTTTCATTTATATTTGTGGGAGGCCACGATAAGGTTTGAGACGAGGACTAAACCAGGTCCTGACTTGTGTCTCCTTTAAAGTCTGAATAGCCAAACAAAAGGCTTAGGACAGAAAAGTTGAGTTGCAGTGAGAAAGGGTCTGTGCTATGTGTTGGGCGCTTACCTACGTGACTTCCCACACTAGTTAGATGAGAGCAATTTGGGTGGGGTCATAAATTCTTAACCGGTCCTTGCTGTTCCAGCAAAGCTCAAAAAACACTCTCAGGTTTGTTGTTACTTCTTTGTAATTATTATCTGAAGACAAAGACCACTGGCCTTGGAAGATCTGCATTTAGACCTTGAGGAGTAGTTAATGGGGAAGCCTGGAGGGTTTTATGCATATGTAACAAATTCTTTCCTAATTAGCTAATGATGGATACTTCTTTGTAATTATTTCTGTTAGCTATATAATGCCTCCCTGCCCTGAATAAATTCGGCACTGTTGGCCATCCTCCTCAGTGCTCCTCCTGCCCCCGTCTCTTTGTCTCTTAACTTCTTTTCACCATCCTCTTACCCTCACGTTCCTGGTGGATTTGTCGCACTGGCCAACATATATTCCTGAGGCCTTAGGTTCATTTAAACTAAAAATTGTGTGAAGCTAAATACAATTTCTATTAATTTTTAGGCTCATGTTTATTTTGTTAGAAATTTAAATCCATCTACATTTCAGATTCATTTGTAATTGTAAAAAGTTGTTTAGTAAAGCCTTTTTGACACCAAGGAAACTCAGGAGTCTTCTAAAATCACCATTCATAAATCATATCATCTTCCTGTAAATAAAGCTAACTTGTTTATGTCTTTAAGAAAAAAATATAGCCTAAATATGAATGTATATTATGTCAACCACTTAAAACAATATTTTAATTCAGGGAAAAGTACATTTACTCTCCAGTTTTCCCATGAAATGAAATTTTTAAAAATATTTACAAATGTGTTTTATTTTAGGCACATCATAAGATTCATTCAGAGTCTAAGAAAAAAATTAAAAAATAAATGCAAGTTATTTTACAAAACAGAGGCATGTATCAAAATCAAGTGATCCAAGAACCAAGAAAGAAAAGAAAAGCTTCTTTACATTTTGTAAGTGACTAAGTGGTTTTTGTACCATAGAGCAAATATCTTATCCTAATCCATATCAATGGACCCAAACAAATTAATAAATAATTAATTAAAGAAGATAAATACAAATATATGTCCTAGAATAATATCTTTCAAGGAAGCAAGTTATCTGCTAATTTTTTCCACAGTACTTGCTTGTCCTTAACTTTGTGTGTATATTTTGACCACAATTTTATATACCTGCATTAAAAAGTATGCTTCCTTAAAAGCATTTTTCTGACATATATATTTCCACATAAGAAGATTTTTAAAATAAATCTCCCTATAAATTAGCATTTTACACAGTGATATTATGTTTGTATGTGTGGGAATTAGTTTAAAAACCCTTTGACTTTTTCTACAGCAAATTTTTGTTAGAAGCATATATTAAAATAATCTGAGTATAAAATGACAGTTTTTCCTAATTTCTTCTTTCATACACGTAAATGCACGCTCCTCCAGAAGTACACACAGCATACTGCAGATGAAGTCAAAATGAGGAATAAAGTGCACTCTCATTAACTGTGCATCCTTTTCAATATTCACAAGCATGTATGCATTTATTGCTTGTTTCTACTTATTTATATGAGTCATATGGTCAATGATTATCAATTAAAAATAGTTATCTTTTCATGTCTAGATGAGGCATGCTATATTATCCATAGTATGGATTCTCATGGCTTTTTATGGGAACTAGTCGTTATTTCTTTCTTCGGTGGGGGAAAAAATAAAAACAAAAGACAAAGCTTTACTGAGAAAATAATAGTGTAATAATAACAGTAATATAAAAAGGAAATTACTCATACCTTTGTCACTTAATAAAAATCAGTGTATTTATTTTTCCATTTAAGCTTCTAGTTCTTATTCATTTGCTTATTTAATACATATTTGTCAAAGTACAACAAAATTTGATGCTCTACATTTTTATTTAATATAAAATGAGGCACTTTCCCGTTTGCCTATAGTTTTATTTCTCTTCATATACCTCCCTATCCCTTCCTTTTCCAAATACCCTAACAAACATAACCAAATGAACATCTTGGTGCCTTGATGCCTTCATCTTTCCTGGCATTTTTTCTAAAATATACATATATATGCACAAAATATTCTTACATGCATAGGTAGAATTTTTCAAATTTTATTTTCTGGAATGGCATACTATAAATACATCATGAGTGTTCTTCCACAATACCTACGTATCACTTTTAATGGCACCATAGTACTCAATAGTGTGGTTATAATGAAGTGCATTCCTCTTACCCTTCTCAAGAAACATTCAAGCTCTTTTCATGATACTGACCCATCAATCAAATAATTACAGTCCTTGTTGTCTATTTATCCTTTATCATGGGTACTTTTTATTTTCCCTACAGACAGAAAGCCAGGGGACATTGCTGAAAAAGAGGATTACAAATGGATTTGTTTAAAAAATTACATGAATCTCATTTTCACAAGCAACATGCCAAAGTATTCCTTACTACTGTCTTTGGTTTGGAAAGAACTGTCACAGTTCTTTCTAATTTTTGACAAATGAATTTTTTAAAAAAATGTTTCAGATTATTTCTTTTTTGTTTGTTTGTTTGTTTGTTTTTGCATGTCTTTAGGTACTGAATGCCCAATGTTTACATAATTTGAAGTTCATTTTTTTAATAGCTTAATAAACACTTTGTCTTCTTTTCCTATTGCATGTGTGCTCTTTCATAATTAGTGTAGATGCACTTAATGGAAGATCTGTTGTAAGGACCTATTTAGAAACTGTCCCTGCTCCCCTTCCCGCAGGGGATTTACTTGGAAACAAGTCCTGGAAACCAGCTCCAGGTAACAAAGCCCAGATACAAGGGTGGGTCAGGCCAGGTGGAGACATCCAATCAGTGGGGGGTTGCATACTGTCTCCCTGGTTACCAAGGAGTAGGGACCCCTGCCCTCTGGGAGCCTTTTTGGCGCCAATCCTAATCAGGGTGTAATACGCTGGTTCAAATGTCTCCTAGGGTAAATTGTAACTCAGTTGGTCACCTAGCATCACTGTGGAGTTTTCTGTGTGTGTTACAATCTCATTGGTCACCTGTGCATAGCAAGGCATGGCCTTTGCCCTTAAAAACTAGACTGTGAAATAGAGAAGGGTCGCCCTCTCTTGTAAGAGGTGCGGCCCCGAATGTTTGGTTAGATTCTTGATGCTTGGCGCGAAATAAAGCTTTGCTTGACCTTTGCTTTTTATCAGTCTCGCTCCTTTAATCATGGACCCATTATTGGAGCATAACACTATCGTGTTTTAACTTAATGTTACATTAAGATATGTACGCAGATATTTGTATCAGTTTTCTCTTTCCATTTTACTGTGAGAGAGATATACAGATCACTCCACCTCTCTTACAACTTATCCAATTTTCCCCCTCCACATTAAACTATCTATTTTGACATATACTGATTTCTTCATTACGTTCACTCAATCCCTTCTTTGCTGTCTGTAGTATCCATTTTATAGGGTGATTCTAGTAAGTGATGTTACCTTATGAGACAAGTTATCACACTTTATTAGTCTTAGTGATTCTTCAGTTTCCATGTTTATTCACCAAAGTCCTGCATGTCTCTAAATTCAGTTAAACATAATGTTACATATTACGGAATGACCACTATGTTTACAATATTAAGACACTTAGAAACATGCCACACTTTTCAATTTTAATGTCCTTCACAAAAACCTCGTAAGATTAAAAAAATCTTTTATGTGATTGTTAAATAAATTTAGCCCTAATTATTTAAAGAATATATATAATGATAAACACTTGTTTACTCCAAGTGAAAAAAAAAAAAAAAACAAAAAAATGTGAGGAGGGAGGGTAAAAGAGAAAGCCAATAAAAAACAGTAGAAGTTGATTCAAGCTGATTAATAATAATTTTAGTTTATATCTACTATCTTGCTCTTTGTTTTCTGGTGTCACATCTGATTTTTCTTCCCTTCCGTGGCATTTGCCTCTTTTTCATTAATCAAGTATTTTTAATAATCAATTTTATTTGTTGGTTGGCTTTTATACTTTTTAAAATTTCAGTGGTTAATTTTGCTGTAGAACATGCACACTTAACTGACCACAACCTATACAGAGATAATATTTCATCGCTTCATATAAAACATGACATTTTCAATAACAAAATAGAATTTAAGTTCATTGCTGATACTATTGTGGTTGAATATTTTACATCATACATAGATTATGTAACTCACAATACAAAATTTTAATTTTTGTATTTAAACATTGTCTTGTTAATAAAATAAGAAAAAAGAAAGATTACCTTTTTTATTTGCACACAAGATTAAGAAATCTGGTGCTTGGGCACCTGGGTGGCTCAGTGGGTTAAGCCGCTGCCTTCGGCTCGGGTCATGATCTCAGGGTCCTGGGATCAAGTCCTGCATTGGGCTCTCTGCTCAGCAGAGAGCCTGCTTCCCACTCTCTCTCTCTACCTGCCTCTCTGTCTACTTGTGATCTCTCTCTCTGTCAAATAAATTAAATAAAAAAGAAAAGAAAAGAAATCTGGTGCTCTTTATCCTTTTCTGTAGATTTGAGGTTCCACCTAGTGTCATTCCCTACAGCATTTGTATTTATTTATTTATTTTAAAGATTTTATTTATTTATTTGACAGACAGAGATCACAGGTAGGCATAGAGGCAGCCAAAGAGAGAGGAAGGGAAGCAGGCTCCCTGCTGAGCAGAGAGCCAGATGCTGGGCTTGATCCCAGGACCCTGGGATCATGACCTGAACTGAAGGCAGAGGCTTTAACCCACTGAGCCACCCAGGCGCCCCCACCCTTTAGCATTTTTAAAATCTACTACGATCTGCTACTGATGAGTTTCCTCATATTTAATTCATAAGAAATGTGTGTTTCTTGAAGACTGTTTTCATTGGATAGAGAATATTAAGTTGACAACTGTTTTGTTTTGGCACTTTAAAGCTGTCAAGTCCTTAATCTTCTGGCCTCCATGTACTCATCATACCTGTATTACTCTTCTTTTTATTTGTTTATAAGTTGTGCTATTTGTCTTGTAGCTTTTGTGATTTCCTCCTTTTTATTTTTGGTTTATAGAAACTTAAACTACTAGTTTGTTTTTCTTTATTTTTCCTATATAGAGTTTGCTGATCTTCAATGCATAAATGGATGTTTTGGGGTCATGTGGAGAAATTTTTAGACATTATTTATTCAAACATATTTTTATGTCCTATTCTTCCTTTTCCTTCCTGCTAGAAGTCATATTACACATATACTAAAATACTTGATAATGTCTTTCATGTCTCTGAGTTCCAGACTTTTTTTGTTATTTTTCAGTCATTTTCTCCCCTCTGTTCTTCAAAGTGGATGCTTTATATTTGTTTGTATTTAGTTTTACTGATCTTTTATTTTGAAGGCTCCACATGCTATTTGGAAAATCCAGGAAATTTTTTACTTCATATATTTTATTTTTCCATTCTAAAATTTCCCTTTGGTCCTTTAGTTTTTTGAGTTTTTGTTTGTTTTATTTTTAGTAGTATCCATTTCCCTACTTGAATTCTCTATCTTTTGTCTCATTATGTACAGTTGTTCCTTTAGACAAAGAACATACTTCAGCAATTTTAAAGTCCTTCATTGTTAACTTCAATACCTGAGTAATCTCCAATTCTGTTTCTACTGATTTTTTTTCTTTTTGATAACTGTCACACATATATATATGCTCCCTTGCATGGCTAGTCCTTTGTTTATTTTAGGGTGGATATTATGCATGTATATTATAGAGTCTGAGCTATGCTGTTTTCTTTAATGTTAAGTTATGTGTTAAGTTACTGGAGGAGACTTTTAATCCAGTTAGAGTTCCTTTTATTGTTTGTTAAGGCTGGTGTGCTACTCTCTTATCTTCTCTTTTTTCTTAGATTCATGGTGTCAACCTTACTCTAGGTTACTGTAAAGACCTATTTAGCCAGAGTGACTCCAACTTGGTTAAAAGCCATTTTGTTGTTTGTGCAGTAAAACTTAAACTGACCCAATCCCCCTCCCCCCAGAGAAACTTACTGAGAAGCAAGTCTGGGAAACCAGTAAAATATGGTCAGCTAGTTCCTAATAACAGAGCCCAGAATACAAGGCCAGTTCAGCCAGTTCTTGATAATAGAGCCCAGAATACAAGGACGAGTTGGGCCAGGTGGAGACATCCAGTCAGTAAGAAACACACATACTTTTTCCCTAACCACCAAAGAATGTAAACCCCGCCATTTCGGCACCAACCTTGAGCACCAATTCTGACCAGTGATAGGTTAGGTCAAACAGCTACTATTGGGTAAATTGGCCACCTGCGTGTGACCTAACATGACTACAATCTCATTGGCCACCTATGTGTGACCAGACTTTTGCTCTATAAAAGGTAGTCTGTAAGATGGGGAGGGGTCGCTCTCTTTGGAGGTGGCCCTGACCCATCAGTCAGTCGATTCTTCCCATCCAAGTACTAACCAGGCCCGACCCTGCTTAGCTTCCGAGATCAGACGAGATCGGGCGCGTTCAGGGTGGTATGGCCGTAGACAGTCAGTCGATTCTTGAGCCTGTAAGCTGGGGGTGGTCATTCTCCTCAGTGACAGCCCTGGACGGTCAGTCTGACTTCTAATGCTTGGCATAGAATAGAGCTTTGCATAACTTTCACCTTGTCTCAGTCTTGTTCCCCTGACTGATCAGTCTAATACTTATCATAAGATAAAGCTTTAAATAACTTTCACTTTGTCTCAGTTTCATTTCATTTAATAACGTACCTAACAGTTATGGTCTTAACTCTTAAGTGTAGCCTTCCTGGAGGTGCTCAAGAAGTCTCTTCACCCAGACTGACCCAGAACTCAAATATCCCAGCCCCTGCATGAATGCTGGTATTTCTGGTCAGCTCTCAGGTCCATGGGGGCATGCCTTGAGCATACTCATCACAGCCATCATCAGGAACACATAAGAAATTACCACAAGAACTATGGAGAGGATATCCCCCCTGAGCTGGACAGCTTCTTCTTGTAGATGAAATGCCCAACAAATAATAGGATTTTTTAAAAGATTTTATTTATTTATTTGTCATAGAGAGAGCACAAGCAGGCAGAGTGGCAGGCAGAGGCAGAGAGAGAAGCAGGCTCCCCGTTGGACAGGAGCCTGATGCAGGACTCGATCCCAGGACCCTGGGATCATGACCTGAGCCAAGACAGCAGCTTAACTGACTGAGCCACCCAGGCATACCAAATATTAGGATTTTAAGAAGCTCTGAACTTTGCTATTTTCCTCATCAGCTCAATGATGACACTACAGCCAGCCTAGGCTTGTCAACTTCTCTATGCTATGGTCTATAAAGTCCCTGTAGTCTTAAAATTAGGGTCACCATAGGACCTTCATGTATTTTCACTCTCTCAATCCTTACAGACCATTGTTGACTGTCCAAGGCCCGAAAACAATTGCTTCATATATCTTATCCACATTTAAACTTGTTTCTCAAGGGAAAGAAATTCTGGTAGCACTCTATTCCCAACAGCAAATTTTAATCATAAACAAATTAATTTGTACATGATTAAAATTTGCTGTTGGGAATAATTAATTTGTAAACTAAAAAATTAATTAAACTAAAAATTAACTAAACTAAAAAAATTAATTTGTAAACTCTATAAATTGTGTATGAGGTTTTTAAAATTATAAAATCTATGAAGAAAAAATTCACATTAACAAGAGCATTATATAAAAGTAGAAGAATTTTATATTAAACTAAACTGTAATTGAAATATAGTTCCCATGGGAAAAGAAACAAAGAGCAATTAAAAAAAAAAACAAGTTCAAAAGTGGATGATTTTAACAAAAATTTAACATATGGTAAATTTGATATTTTAATTGAAGTGTAAAAGAGAATATGGTTAATAGATGGTACTATAATTAGCTCTGACTCTGGGATAAAATAATTCAAGCAATTTACTAGTAAGATTCAACTTAGTAAAAATAAATATAAAATGGTCTATTCTTCTAAACACATTCTTCAACCATATTTTACTGAATGTTATTTTTCTAAATCCTAAGAATAGCTTTGGTAAATTTTTTAACGTTCTGGTTACTTTCTTGTATTAACACTAAGATCATAAAACAAACCAAATATAAAAAGGCAAATTTTAGATATCCTAGGCAGTTTTAAAAATGTATATGAGGATGTTGAAAATTACTATTGCATGATGATAATATTGCAAATGTGGAGAAAATGTTTTTTTTAGGTTAATTTTAATTATTCATGGATAAAGTTGTGCAATGTGTGGATTTCCTTTGAAGTACGTATCCATAATGTGATGGGTTAAATGTGGGTGCACACATAGGGAAACATATTGATAGTTGCTGAAACTAGGCACAAAGCATAAGTCAGGGATAAATGTTCTCTCTATTTCTATTTGTTTGTTATGTACCTATTTCTTTGTTGTGTATTATTGACTCTATGTCTTAAGTGTTTTATTTTTTGTGTTTGGGTAATTTTATCATAAATGTTAAGGTGCAAGTAATCAGTGTTGCCTCATTAAAACAAACAAACAAATAACAACATCAACAAAACGAAGGTGTAGATGTTTGGTTATAGCTCCAACATGTAGAGAGATTGGAAATTATCACTTTCCTACTAAACAAAAAAGCTAAACAAACAGAAAATCAATGACTTTTCACTGACCCATCAGAGAATTGGTCACAGGGCAAACTACCACCCAAACTCTCGCAAGCCAGGTGAGTCTGCAGAGCACTGAACTTGTAGGGGGTCTTAAATTTTAAGTTTGAGATTCCTGGAAGCCGAGTTTGGACAAAATGAGAGTGAGAAACTCTTACTATTGTATGCTGCAGTCATAGGAAAGTGCACACATTTTCATGGGTTTTTCCCAAACAAACCACAAAAGATTCTAATGGTGAAGAGACAAGAAAAATCCTATGCTGGCTTTTGCATTTGTGTGGGAAAGAGTAACCATTGTGAAAAACATTCAGCACCATCTCAGTAACAGAGGCTTACTTTCAAGAAGAGAAGATTTTATTGTTTTAGATACTTTGAGATAGAGCATTTCTTGACTCTAGTTCCCCATAACCTTGTTTCACTTAAAGTAGCAGTGGTGAGGTGATAGAGAGAAAACACGTAAAACTCAAAAACATGAGAAACACCTATGATGGTTTTAGCCCAGGGGCACTGGTTCTGTAAAAGGTAAAATTTAATCACAGGATTTTAAAAAGCTTATCATTCACATTTTATCACCATATATCATCAATGCTCTGATATAAGGGTATAATCATTATAGCTAAAGGAATTGCAAGATGTAGATTCTAAGGAAGAATTTACAGGAATGACCACAGGCAACAGGGAAGATAAAAACAAGGACATGAGAGGAATTTGAAGCTCCTGGCATTTGTAACTACAGAAACCATTAAACAGATCCTAACCTGCACCCAAATTAATATAAAAGTATACACACACACACACACACACACACACGAAAGAAACAAACAAAAATCAGTCTGACAAAAAAAAAATCAATCTGACGAAGTGTCAGAACTGGACTCAAATATGAAACATATATTGGGATTATCAAACAGGCAATTTAAGAATAATTATGATTGATATTTTAATTGCTGTAGTGGAAAAAGTAGATGACATGAAGAACAGATGGGCACTATACACAGAAGAATAGAAATGCTAAGATTCAAAATAGAAAAATCAAAAACACTGTAAAGGAAATAAACGGTTTTGATTAGCTCAATAATGGACTGTATATGGCTGAAAAAAGAATGAGTGAGAATGAAAATAGTTCACTGGAAATTTCCTAAGAATAATGCAAAAAGAAAAGCATTAAAAACAAAACATTCTTGGATTTCAAAAGATGTGGAATACGTGTAATTGAATAGAATTCAGAAATATGGGCTGCCTTCAGCTCAGGTCATGATCCCAGCACCCTGGGATTGAGCTCCACATTGGGCTCCCTCCTCGGCAGGAAGCCTGCTTTCCCTCTCCTAGTCCCCCTGTTTGCATTCCCTCTTTCACTGTCTGTCTCTGTCAAATAAACAAAATAAAATAAAATAGAATCCAGAAATATACCAAAATATACGAAAAATATAAAAGTGATTTCTGAAAAGGATACCAAGACCATTCAATGGAGAAAGGGAAATGTTTTCAAGAGATAGAGCTAGGAAAACTGGATATCCACATGTAAAAAAAAATGAAGTCAGACCTTTATCTAAAATTATACACAATTAACTAAAAATGGATTAAGTACCTACATATAAGACCTAAACCTAAAAACTTAAAAGACCTAAAATATAAGACCTTTTTATCCTTTAGAAGAAAAGATAGGACAAAAGCAACATGACATTAGACTAGGCAATGATTTCTGGGACATGACACCAAAGGCGTAAGTAACAAAGAATGTATATATATATATATATATATACACACACACATATGAGATTATCCACAAAGTAAAGAGAAATTATTTGCAAATCAAACATATAATATGGGATTAATATACAGAATATATAGAAAACTCTAAAACTTAACAACAACAAAAATGACCCAATTCAAAAATGGGCGAAGGACTTGAATAGAGAGTTCTCCGAAGATGAATGAATAACCAATAAGCACACAAAAAGTTGTTCAACATAATAAGAAAATACAAATGAAAAGTGCAATGACACACCACCTCACATAATTAAAATAGCTATTGTCAAAAAAAGCAAACAAACACCTAAAACAGAAAACAACAAATACTGGAGAAGATGTGGAAAAACTGGAAACTTTATGTATTGTGTGAATGTCAAATGGTATAGTGCCTGTGGAAATAGTACAATGGTTCCTCAAAAAGTTAAAAATAGAACTACCCTACCATCCAGCCATTGCATTACTTGATATTTACTCAAAGGATATAAAAATACTGATTCAAAGGGATACATGTATCCCAATTTTTATAGCAGCATTATCAACAATAGTCAAATTGTGGTAGAGTCCAAATGTCCATCAAACGATTAATGGATAAAGAAGCTGTGGCATATGGGGCGCCTGGGTGGTTCAGTTGTTAAGTTACTGCTTTCCGTTCAGGTCATGATCCCAGGGTCCTGGGATTGAGTCCCGCATCTGGGTCCCTGCTCAGCAGGAAGCCTGCTTCTTGCTCCCACGTCCCCTGCTTGTGTTCTCTCTCTTGGTGTCTCTCTCTCTCTCTCTCTGTCAAATAAATAAATAAAATCTTAAAAAAAAAAAGTTGTGGTTGTATATATGTGCAATGAAATATTCCTTAACCATCAAAAAGAATGATATCTTGCTATTTGCAAGGACAAGGATGGAGCTAGAGAGTATTATGCTAATGAAGTCAGAGAAAGATAAATACCATATGATTTCACTCATGTGTGTAATTGAAGAAACAAAACAGATGAACATGGGGGTATAGAAGAGAAAGAGAGGCAAGCCATAACAGACTTAACTATAGAAAATAAACTGAGGGCTGTTGGAGAGGAGGCTGATGAGGGGATGGGCTACTGAATGGGAGATGAGTAAGTATTAAAGACAGCACTTGTTGTGATGGGCACTGGGTGTTATTATATGTAAATGATGAATCACTAAATTCTACTGCTGAAACTAATACTACACTACATGTTAACTCACTAGAATTTAAATAAGAACATGAAACAAATAAATAAATATAGATTCACTGTATAATTCAGCAGTTCTGCTTCTGCATATATACTCAAAAGAATGAAAGTTAAGTTGTAAAGAGGAATTTGTACATCTATGTTTATAGCAGCATTATTCACTAAATAGATAATATATTAAACCAATGCAAGTATCTGTTCACAGCTAAATGGATAAATAAAATATGGTACATGCATACAGAATATTAATCAGTTTTGAACACGAAAGAAATTCCAACATATATAACAATATGGTTGAAGCTTGAGGACATTATCCTAAGTGAAAGCAGCCAATCACAAAAAGACAAATACTCCATGATTTCACTTAATATGAGGTGGTAAGAGTAGTCAAAATCATAAGGATGTAAAGTATAATGGTGGTTGCCACAGGCTTTGGGGAGGGGAAAATGGAGAGTTATTCTTTAAGGAGTACAGAGTTTCAGTTTTATAATATGGAAAATATTGTGGAGATGGATGGTGGTGACGGTTGAATGATAATGTAAATGTATTTAATACCACTGAACTGTATACTTAAAAGGGTTAAGATAGCAAATGTTACATATTATACCACAAAAAAATAGAGAAATGACCCAATAAAAACATTTCAGTTGACTAAAAACAAAACAAAACAGAAAACAAACAAAAAAACTAAAGGGATGAAAAGATATACCATGAGAACAATAGTCAAAAGAAATCTATAGTTGCTAAATATAAAGGGAAAATTTTTCCAAGAGGAAACATTAATCCTTACTGTGTGTACCTAATAAACAGACTATCAAACTACATGAGGCAAAACTGATAAAACTGCAAGAAAAAAATAGGCAAACCCACCATTATATTTGAATACTTCAATGTTCTTCTTTTAGTAATTGATAGATCAAGCAGACAGGAAATGAATAAAGATACAGTTGACCTAAAAAGTGCTATCAATCAAATTGATTAAATTGCCATTGACAGAATATTTCATTAAATAAACGTAGAATATACAGTTCTCAAGATTTCATAGAGCATTCAGAAAATGGGCATATTCTGGGCCACAAAACACACTCTAACATTTTCAAAATAATAGAAACCATATAAAGTATGTTTTTGGACTACATGACATTAAACTAGAAATTAATAACAGAAAGATAGCTGAAACATGCCAAAATACTAGGAGGATTAAACAACATACTTCTTTTTTTTTTTAACAACATACTTCTTAACAAAATATGAGTCAAAGAAAAAAATACCAATAGAAATTTTAAAATATTTTGAACTCACAGTAAACTTTTTGATAGAACAATTTTTTTCAAAATTTATGGAGTGTGCTAAAAGCAGTGAGTGAATTCTTGGATAAAAATTGAAGCATTAAAAATATTAGAAAAGAAAGATCTAAAATTAAAAACCAAGATTCTATTCTAGGATATTTTAGGAAATTAAAAAATAGAGCAATTTTAGACTAAAGCAAGCAGAAAGGGCGCCTGGGTGGCTCAGTTGGTTGAGTGACTGCCTTCGACTCAGGTCATGATCCTGGAGTCCTGGGATTGAGTCCCACATCAGGCTCCCAGCTCTGTGGGGAGTCTGCTTCTCCCTCTGACCTTCTCTCCTCTCATGCTCTCTCTCTCTCACTCTCTCTCAAATAAATATATAAAGCAAGCAGGAAAAAAAAATAATAGTAAAGAGAGGAAAAATCAATAAAATTAAAACAACAAAGTATAGACAAAAATCAATGGAATCAAAGCCAGTTATTTAAAAATAACAATAAATTTATAAACCTCTAGGTAAGCTTACCAAGAAAAATGGAGAAAAGAGGCAATTACAAATATCAGAAATGAAAAAGAGACTACTAATCTCATGGACATTGGAAAGATAATAGAATAATTCTATGAACCATTTACTGTCCACAAATTTGACAACTTAGAGGAAATGTAAAAATTCTTTGAAAAATGAAGTATATTCTCTATAGAAACTCACAGAAAGAGAAATAGATAATTTGTATAAGTCTTTAGCAACTAGGAAATTTAATAAACTTCCAAAAAGAAAGCACAAAGTCCAGATGATATCACTGGCCAATTCTACCAAACATTTAAGAAAGAAATTATACCAATATTCTACAATCTCTTTCAACAACAAAAAGAAAAGGGAATACTTTTTTTAATGGTTTTTATTTAAATTCTAGTTAGTTAACATACAGTGTAATATTGGTTTCAGATGTACAACATAGTTACAAACAACATGCAGTGCTCATCACAGCATGTGAACTCCTTAATCTGCATCATCTATTTCACCCATCCTCCCCCTACCTCTCCCCTCTGGTAACGATCAGTTTGTTCCTATAGTTAAGAGCCTGTTTCTCGGTTTCTCTCTCTCAATATCATGCTCTCTCTCTCTCTTTTCTTTTTTACAGTTGCTATTACATTTTCCTTTTTCTTTTCTTTTTCCTTTTTAAAAAAAAATATTTATTCATTTATTTATTTATTTTTATTTAGAGTGGAGGTGCAGAGGAAGAGAGAGAGAGAAACTCAAGCAGGCTCCATGGCCAGTACATGAGCCCCACATTAGGCTAAATCCCACAACCCTGAGATCATGACCCTGAAATCAGGAGTCAAACACCAAACCAACTGAGCCACCCAGGCATCTCTTTTTTGTATTTCAAGTTTTTATTTAAATTCCAGTTAACTAACATATAGTGTAACATTAGTTTCAGTAGAATTTTGTGATTCATCAATTACATATAATACCGAGTGCTCATCACAAGTGACCTCCTTAATATTCATCACCCATTTAACCCATTCCCCAGCCCACTGCCCCTACAACAACCCTCAGTTTATTCTCTATATTTAAGAATCTGTTTTATGGTTTCCCTCTTTTTTTCCCTTTCCTCCTTTGTTTTGTTTTTTAAATTCCACATGAGTAAAATCATATGGTGTTTGTCTTTCCCTGAATTCTTCCACTTAGCATAGTGCTCTCCAGCTATGTCCACATCTGCAAATGGCAAGATTTCATTCTTTTTGACAGCTGAGTGATATTCCATTGTGTGTGTATGTATAATATATATCACCTCTTCTTTATCCATTCATTAGTTGGTGGATACTAGAGTTGTTTCCACAATTTGGCTGTTGTTGATAACGCTGCTACACACATTGAGGGTGCATGTATTCCTCTGAATTAGTATTTTTGTATTCTTTGGATAAATACCTGGTAGTGCAATTTTTGGCCTGTACGGTAGTTCTGTTTTTAACTTTTTGAGGACCCTCCATACTGTTTTCCACAGTGGCTGCACCAGTTTGCATCCTAACATTAACATCCCCTTTCTCCACATCCTCACCAACACCTATTCTTTCTTGTGTTGTTGATTTTAGCCATTCTGACAAGTATGAAGTGAAACTTCACTGTGGTTTTGATTGGCATTTCCCTGGTGGTCGGTGATGTTCAGCACCTTTTCCTGTGTCTCCTGGCCATCTATATGTCCTCTTGAGAAAAATGTCTACTCATGTCTTCTGCCCATTTTAAATTACTTGTTTTTGAATGTTGAGTTTTGTAAGTTCTTTATATATTTTAGATACTAACCCTTTATCAAATATGTCATTTGTAAATATCCTCTCCCACTCTATAGGTTGCCTTTTGTGTTGATTGTTTCCTTCACTGTGCAGAAGCTTTTTATTTTGATATAGTCTCAAGAGTTGCTTTTGTTTCCTTGCCTCAGGAGACGTATCTAGAAATAAGTTGCTGTGGCTGATGTCAACGAAGTTACTGTCTGTGTTCTCCTCTAGGATTTTTATGGTTTCAGATCTCATATTTAGAGCTTTCATTCATTTTGAATTTCTTTTTACATATGGTATAATAAAGTGGTCTAGCCTCATTATTTAGCATATGGCTAACCAGTTTTCCCAACACATTTGTTGAATGTTCATTCATAGTTGTGGGTTCATTTCTGGGTATTCTATCCTGTTCTATTAATCTACATGTCTATTTTTGTGCCAGTACCATATTCCTTTGATCAATACAGCTTTGTAATATAACCTGAAGGCTGGAATTGTGATGTTTCCAGCTTTGCTTTTCTTTTTCAATGTTGCTTTGGCTATTTGGGGTTTCTTGTGGCTCCATACAAATTTTAGGATTGTTTGTTTTAGCTCTGTGAAAAATGCTGTTGGCATTTTGATAGGGATTGCATCAAATGTGTGGATTGCAATGGGTAATATAGACATTTTAATAATACTTGTTCTTCCAATCCATGAGCATGGACTGTTTTTCCATTTCTTTGTGTCATCTTCAATTTCTTTCATCTGTGTTTTATAGTTTTCAGTGTATATAGGTTTTCACCTTTTTGATTAAGTTTATTCCTAGGTACCTTATTGGTTTTGGTGTAAATGGGATTGATTCCTTAATTTCCCTTTCTACTGCTGCATTATTGGTGTCTAGAAATGCAACAGATTTCTGTACATTGATTTTGTATCCTCTGACTTTACTAATTTGTGTATCAGTTTTAGCAATTTTTTGGTGGAGTCTTTCAGGTTTTTTATATAGAGTATCAAGTCATCTGTGAGTAGTGAGTTTTACTTCTTCCTTACCATTTTGCCTTTTATTTCTTTTTGTTGTTTGATTCCTGTGGATAGGACTTCCATTACTATGTCAAATAAAGGTGGTGAGAGTGTAAATCACAAGGGGACATTTTCTAATCCATTTTATGAGATCAGCATTACCCTTATAACAAAACGATTAAGATAATACAAGAAACAAAACTAAGTCTAATATCTCATGAATATAAGTATAAAAAACCTCTGCAGGGGCACCTGGGTGGCTCAGTGGATTAAGCCTCTGCCTTCGGCTCAGGTCATGATCTCAGGGTCCTGGAATCGAGCCCCACATCGGGCTCTCTGCTCAGCAAGGAGCCTGATTCACCCCCCCCCCCCCACCATGCCTGCCTCTCTGCCTACTTGTGATCTCTGTCTGTCAAATAAATAACTAAAATCTTTTATAAAAAACCAAAAAACTAAAAACCTCTGCAAACTGAATATAAAAATGTATAAGAAGGGGCACCTGGGTGGCTCAGTGGGTTAAAGCCTCTGCCTTCGGCTCAGGTCATAGTCCCAGGGTCCTGGGATCGAGCCCCGCATCCGGCTCTCTGCTCCGCAGGGACCCTGCTTCCTACTCTCTCAGTATAATCACCATTTTCAAGAAGCAAGCCAAAAATATAAGAACATATTAATCAATGCTGGAATGCTAAATGCTGCCATCCCAGTTTTTCTTTAAATCTAAAACTGTTCTAAAATATAGAAGTTGTGGGGTACTGGGTGGTTCAGTCGGTTAAGTGTCTGCCTTTGACTCAGGTCATGATCCTGGGGTCCTAGGATTCAATCACACATCTGGCTGTCTGCCCAGCGGGGAACATGTTTTTTCCTCTCCCTCTGCCCCTCCCCCTGGTTGTGTTCCCACACACACTCTCTCTCTATGTCAAATAAAATCTTTAAAAATTTTTTTCTAAGTATTTTATTTATTTGACAGAGAGAAATCACAAGTAGGCAGAGAGGCAGGCAGAGAGAGAGAGGAGGAAGCAGGCTCCCTGCGGAGCAGAGAGCCCGACGTGGGGCTCGATCCCAGGACCCTGGGACCATGATCTGAGCCGAAGGCAAAGGCTTTAACCCACTGAGCCACCCAGGCGCCCCAAAACATTTTTTATTGTAAAAAGCATAACTGATTTTGTTTTAATCTAACATCCCTATGGTATCAAGTTTTATCCTTCAGTAATACATTTAATTTAAAATAAACAAACAAAAAACTCTTAATTTCTACACAATGTTTTATTAAGAATATTTGGTTTGAGAAAGTGTGACTATATGCATTATTTTCTCTTCTATTTGAACAGTTGTCTTTCATCCTGTGTGTGTGTGTGTTTTGTTTTGTTTTTGAGAGAGAGAGCGAGAGAGAGAGAGAGAAGGAGTACATGAGAGTGGTGGGGGGGTGGTGGGCAGAGGCAGGCAGACAGAGAGGGAGAGAGAGAATCAAGCTCCACACACCTAGCACAAAGCCCAACAGGGAGCTTGATCTCACAGCCCTGAGATCATGACCTGAGCTGAAATCAAGAATTTGATGGTTAATCAAGAGGGTATGGAGGAATAGAGGGAGAGAGAAAGAGTGAAAGAATGTTAAGCAGTTAAATGCCTAGTGTGGAGCCCAGCATGGGTCTCAATCTCACAACCCTGAGATCATGACTTGAGATGAACTCAATAGATGCTTAACAGACTGAGCTATCCAGGAACCCCCTGGGGTTCTAAGAGCCTTTTAGAACATAGGTCACACATATAAATAAAATGGAATAGTTCTCAAAGTACTTCTAACTATAAAAACTTTCAAAATAAAGTGTATTCCCAGAGAACTAAATACTAATGGGCAAGAAAAAAAGTAGACATATAATTGAAACATGCTATAATTGAGCTATAGAATAATCTATAGCGTGATAGAGGGGGAGGTACTGTGTTAAAGATAATTAAGTGCTGAAGAATGATTAGATTTTTTCAATGTACAGATGGAAGGGAAAAATCAGATAGAACTGACAGTGTCTACAAATATAGAAAAATGAGGAACATTATATTGCATGATGACTACTGACAGTAATTCATTATTTTTGGCCTGTAAATTCCATGTGGTATCTCATGTCTGTACCAGGTAGTTACAGAGATAGGTCATCAGGAGCCTGACACACAATGTTCAGAACTATGAAGGATATGGACTTTGTGCTGAATGTGCAAATAAGATGTCAGGGGAGGTAGCAGAGGGTAAGGTTTATGTTAAATAAAAGTGTTTATAACAAAAAGAAAAAAAAAAAAAGCCTCAAATGGTGTCACTTAGAGTTCCCAAACCAGTGCTCAGTACATAATCTAATTGCAGTTTCAACCTATCCCCAAAATACAATGTTAACCCGTCAGTCAGGAATTTTTGAGTCCTTGCAAGTAAGTCTGCCACCTAGGTCCTCCCCACTCAGTAAAGAAATATAAGGTAATCTGCATAACCTTACCATGAGACAGTATGGTAAACAAATTTTTTCATTTGACTTGTGAATTCATAAAATCATATGTTCTCTAGTACCTAGAAATTTTGAATATCTATATAATGAATACATAATAATATATAGTATATAATAAATAAATTAAATAATTCAATAAATAATAACAAATGGATTTAATACATAAATTAAATAATCTAATAAATAAATAATAAATTTGTTAACTTTTTTTTTTTTTACTAAAATAGTAAAGCTATAGGGAGTGAATTAAGGATTTAAAGGACCTTAAAGCTAGTCAAGAACTGTACAAATTTATAAAGTGAAATCTAAGATAGTAAGCTGATTATAATATTGGTGGGTATAGTCAATCCCCTGTATCAAATATTGTTTATAATTTTAAATAAATACATAGAAGTTATCTATCACCAAATGTTAATAAATTCAATTTTCCTTGATAAAAATTTATAATCCCAGGATTATAAGTAAATTTAACAGACTTAGAACTATGAAAACCAACTATCAATATCACAGGATTTTTGCTTATTATTTATATCAAAAAGGTATAGAGAATTTATGATGATGAGATACAAAGTAAGCATGTGTTAATATTCAGTTTTGTAGTACCTATTATTTAAGTAATGACTAACATGTTAATACATCTAAATAAATCTAAGACTAGTTGAGTGATATTTCAATAGACTGTCACTCTATCATTTTATTCTTTTCAAATTTTCTCAATAGATGACCAACTGAGGTGACATATAGTTTTATTCCACAGTATACAAGAAATAGTCATTAATCTGAATTTATAAAAGTGGAATCTGAGGTTTAGAAAGACTGAATTTAATTTCTCAAAACTATAACACTAATTAGCTGAGAGAGATTTACACTCAAGTCTCCACTCACTTTCCTAATGGTGAAAATAACAATATTTGATGCCATATATGGTGAATGAATGTGGATCTCTTAATGGTGATAAAAGCATATTTGATGCCATTCGTTTCATTAAATAAATTATAGTACAAAAGAACCAAAAGAGCAATAATGGTATTGATATTAGCACTTCTTTAAAATTTCTTAATTTTTTTTTTCAATTTAACCCATCCAGACTAAAATAACACACTTGGCATTTTTTGCTTCAATTTAAATTAACACTGTACAGTTTCTAATCTCCATCTAGGAAGTTTATATCAGTTTTACTTTACATTTTAAAATAATACCTTTCTTCGTAAACACTAAATTTGGTAACTGAGAGGACTACTAATGAACTGATTAGTTTAATCCCCAAAGATTTTTGTTTAAATGCTCATATAACAGAAGGAAAAGAAAGTTTGAGATTTCACTCTATCTTTCCACATTTCCAAAGCACATAATATTTACATAGATCAGTTTGACAGTCTCTTATAACAAACATGCGTTTCAAGGTCAGAGCTAAGGATTGTTGGCAGAAATGTGAGGGGCAGACCACAGAATACTAGCTAAAGTGTATGTGGCGTTCGTCCCTTGATTTCACCAGCACTAATTTCATTCACTGATAATTTTGCAAAGGTAAAATTATGACTGCCTCTGAAAGCTTTTATAAATGCTTTAAGTAAGTTTGTTTCTTCTTCTTGTCCGTTTTACACTCTAGCATTGCAAATGGAGATTTCTCCTAAGTGAACAGTCTTTCAAAGTACATCAATCAGTGATTGAACTTACTAGCATTTAAAAAAAAATCTATTTATGACGTAAGCTTGGCAGGTTTTCTGGTCTCCAGTTAAAAGCAATCCTCCTACTGAAAAACAGCATTTTTACTGTAACTCTATGTAAAAATGTAACATTTATATCATTTTGTATTTGGGGGGAAGGAAGAACTAATAGCATTTAAAAACTTGTCAACTTACTAAAATGTGCAAACAAGACTGAGATATGAAATGGTGGCTTGTAATGGCTATAGGCATATATTTTATATTCAGGGGATTTTAAGAAAAATAAATAGCAAATTACTTCCTTGATTTCATACCTAAGACAATTCACTTCCTTTTCACATTTGTTATGTTTAATAATTAACTTGTATTGTTTTATATTCTTTATATTGCCATTATAATTTTTATAATTTTCTCTCTATTGTGAATATACTATAAAACTTTAAAAACTTAGAAATGTTTATGATGTTTCATTATCATTTTTATATTATAATGCAATCATGTAATAGGTATATGCATATGATGGTTGTATAAATTATGAATGTATAAATCACTGTTTTTAAATATCTGATGTTATATTTGTAGTTCTATCTGAATACTTATGTAATTAGTATCTTTATATATAAAATTTTATAGCAATTCTGATTATTGCCTTTGTAAAAATTTTCTGAGATTCATAAGTGATTTGAATACTTTGAGTGTCTTAAGACTTTAAATAAGGATTTTTGAAAGCCTTAACAATTTACAGTTCTATAAGAGCATGTTGAGAATACCATTTTGAATTCAATGGAAAAATACTTATTTTATATTTAATATTTTATTTTGTGAGTAGAAGTCCAACCAACCTTTTACTGACATTTACTGTAATACTAGTGACATTTGTATTTTCAAATTTCTCAAATTTTCTTTTGAAATATTAATATCCTATGTAAAATCTTATTGATAACACTTTCATTAATATGCAAGAGCTCTGATTTTATAGACAGTAATATTTCATTTGCCATAATCATTCAATATTTTTTATTTAGCTCTTCATATATTTTCAGTGTCTAGAAATATTAACTGTGAGTTGAAATCATTTCTCAGTCTGACTTCTTGATGCCTACCTTATAATCAGAAAGTCTATGCCCATATATACTTCATATAAAATGTTTAATTATACTCAATTTAAAAAAATAATGTCATTATATTTAACTCATATTTAAGATAAACTTTAATCCTTGCATTTAATTAAATTTTATTTCTGGTATTTGTATAAAATGTGATGGCAGATATATTTTTACCAAAAGTTAACCAACTATTCTACAGTTTATGTTATAATTTATTAAATTATATTTTGTTTTCCTACATTTTTTTCTCTGACACTTGACTGTTCACACTATTTCTCTACAGAACATTCAACTGTATTTGGGCAAGTTCTCTACCATCATTTTGTATCAAAATACTCTATTTTCATTTATTATTTTCTTCCAAATGAATTTTAGCTTTTTATTTTTTAAAGATTTTATTTCTTTATTTGAGACACAGAGCACAGAGGGACGGAGGGAGGAGGACAAGTAGACTCCATGTTGAGCACAGAGGCTGACATGGGGCTTAGTCCCAAGATCATGACCTGAGCCAAAGACAGACACTTAACCAACAGAATCATCCAGGTATCCCTATTTTCTTCCAAATGAAATTTTAAAAAAAATATGTGATTTTTAAGAAAAAATGTATTAATATTTTAATTGAAATTCCATTATATGTATGTTAATTGAGAAAAATAATTTTCAATAATGAATTCTTAGACCTAAGTAGAGCATATTTCTGAATTTATTAAATAAATGTTCAGATTTTCAGTATATTTTGTACTTTTCTCCATAGAGGTTTTACACAGTTCCTTTTTAAACATCAGTTTTCCTAAAGTACTCTTCATATACAGTAAATGCTTCCAACCGTAAGTGAGTTGATTGGTATGTTTTGACACCTATATACAACCATGTGCCCTTACACCAAATACAGGATACCCTAAAACTTCCCTTGAAACTCTGCAGCCCCATCACCACCTCCCCACCATCCCAGACAGAAATTCATATAATTTATAACACTATAGATTCATTTTTCCTTTTCTAAACTATCAACAGAATATCAATAGAAACATATACAAGTACTTTTTTTGGTGACTGGATTCTGTTACTGAACACAATTTTGTTGAGCTTCATCCATATTAATGTGTATATCTCCAACTGTCCCTTTGTGTTGCTCGTTAGTTCACCATATGAATATACCATAATTTATTTATCCATTTACCAGTTGAGGTGTATTTGAATATATAAGATTGTGACTGTTAGGAATAAAGTTATTGTGAATAATCATGTAACTTTTTTCTGGAACGAGGTTTTAATTTTTGCAAAATACCTAGGAGTGAATTCTTGGGTCACAGGATAAGTGTGTGTCCAACTTTACATAACTTGCTAAACTGTTTTCTAAAGTAGCTGCATCTTTTGACACCCCCCACGCTCACTGTATTAGGCTACCAGTCACTGCAATCTTCACCAAGACTTGGTATTACAAATATTCTTAATTTTAGGCAATCTACTAGGTATTGTGGTATCTAATTTAACTGTGGATATCCCTAATGATTAATGCCGTTGAACATTTTTTATGTGCTTTTTGATATCAATATGTTATTTGGTAAAATATCTGTTAAACTCTTTTGCTTTGTTTTTATTGGATTGTATTCTTCTTATATGAGTTACTTCTTAATCAGATATTGGAGTTGAACATTATGCAATATTGGCCAAGAATTTTTTTGTGAGAAAGTATTTATCATATTTAATTTATTTAATAAATACTGAACTTTCAGATGTTCTAAATATTCTTGGAAAAAGTGTTTCCTTTAAGAAATTTGTTCATATAAAGTTAAATTTATTATCATACTTCTCACCCAAATACTTCTATAATCTTTCTAATAACTGGAGGATCTGTTTCATTTATATTAGTAATTTATATTTTCTCTCTAGCCAGAGATGCTTTAAATGAACCAGTTTTACTGATTCACCCTTTGGTTTGATTATTTTCTATTTCACATTTTCACTCTTCTACTTACTTTGTGTGTGTTCTTTCCTTAAAAAAATTAATTTACAAACTTTATTTTTAAATATAAAAAATGAAAAATTTTAAGTACCGCTGTAGCTTCATCTCACAAAATTTTATCCTTTCCTTTATTATTCATTTCTAAATATTTTTGTTTAAATTGTCATTTTTATTTAATAGATGATTACAAGTGTCATAATTAATTTCCAATATTTGTAAATTTTCTAGGTACTTTAAAAATAGATTTCTAATACATTTCCATCCTGACCAAATAACACACTTTGTATGCTTCCAATAATTTATTACCTCTTGAGACATGATTCATAGTTCAGTGTTTTTATCTTAATGAATGTTCCATGTATACTGGAACTGAATATGTATTCTATAGTTATCAGAAGGTCAAGATTTATGTATGTCAGTTGAGACATGCTGACTGATAGTCTATTATAAGTCTCCTTATACATTTTTCTCTCTATCAATTTCTAAGAGAATAGTGCTTAAGTCTACAAATGTAATATATACTTATTTGAATATATAAAAATACATACACACACACCTACATATATACACATATACAGAGAAAGAAAGAAATGGTTTGGGTAAGAATTTAACATATATTAAGAGAATAATTTTAATTGTTTTTTTCTGGGGTAAGAAAATCTATTGAGAAAAAGAAAATAGATTTTATTATCTGAAACAATATATACCATGACAATTGTTTTTCATATAAAACTGAAAAATCCTGACATGAAATCTCAGCTTATATATATTATTAAATATAATACTTGACAAGTAATAAATTATGTTTTTTTTACTATTTGGTTAAATATAATTTTCTATTTCTTAATAGTCATAAATCTTAGTTTTTTGAAAATCACATTTTAATGAATGTGCATCTCGGTATTTTATTTTATACTTAGTCAACATCTTATTTTATGTGATTATATAACCTGTTACATTCTTATTTTGAATGTTTTGTTTCTTTCAATTAGTCAATAGAATTTATTTTTTTAATACAAACTGATTTCTACATTAATTTTACTGGAATTTTGATTTTTGTGTTTGGTTTATAGTCCCGCCCAGTTTTATTTTCCTTAAGTTTACTTAAGCATCAGCCATCAGGTCACTCATTTTATTGGCTTTCTAGTATAATGAAATTAAAACAACTATTTTCATTTTTGTGTATTAAAAATCATTTAGCAAACACTAAGTCAATGACATTTAAAAACATTATTTAATAATTTGTGCTTTAGTAAACAAAATACACTATTAATGCATTTTTATTAATGAATGCAGATTTCATTTCTGTTTTTCAATCAATGTTTTATTTACAAAATTATATTCTATCTTAATAGAATGTAACTCCTAACTTGGCAATATTCCCAATTCTTTGCTCTTATGAATCTGGTCTTTATCATCCTTATCCTGCTGTGCTTTCTCTGACAGCCAGTAATACAAGGTAGATTTAGCAGTCTGTTTTAAACCTCTGGAATCTGTTTTGCTAAGCACAAGAAAGAGCATCTATGCTTCCCCCCTCCCTGAGTAAACTCCTGCAAGTTCTTTGATTAATTCGTTGGCTCATAGTTTGATTTGTGGAATGCTAGCCTCCACTACAGGTATATCTATGGTTATTTTTATGGCATCCTAAAAATTCATTTTTCCTACATATGTATTCTATTTTTCAAAGTTTCTCTTTGTGTTTGGTTTTTCCTGTTATATATAGTAACACCTTCCAGCATCTTTCAATGTTTAGATATAATAATTATTTGCCAATACCATATTTTTAAACTAATGTTGTTAAAAGGAAGCGTTATATATCTTGGTACAGATAATTTATCTTTATGCATATTTACATATATGTTGATGCACTCACTTTAATTTTTTTCCCTGAGAGCTTTACAATTATTTTGTCACATATTTTAAATATACCCCATGGAATTTTCACTGTGTTAAATATAGAAGACTGAATATATTTAGGCTATTAATTCAAGAATAATTAAGTTTATTAAATTAAATTATTAATAATTTGATCCTAGGACCAGAAAAGACAAATATCCAAGGAATAATTCTATGGAACAATAGCTTAAGTTTAAAGTGGTATTTTGTCATATAAATTAATAATCAGAATAATTAAAAATCTTTTATGCCATCTTTTTTTATTCCTTTAAATGATTTCAGCAGTTTTGTATACATTTAATTTGTTTAAATAGGTATTCCACATTTATTTGTGTCAAATAGTTCTTAAAATTTTATATTACTTTGTTCTTTACTATGTTGTATACTGGGGGAAATAGCTAATATCTTTTTCAACAAATAAAAGACCATAGGGGTTCCCAGGAAATAACGTGAAATCTAACCTCATGTTTTATTCATCATTGTCCCCTCTAATAGCACTGTCCAACAGAGTTTCTATGATAATGGTAATATTCTATATCTGCTCTGTCCAAAATAGTAGTCAATAGCTACATAGGACTACTGAACACTTGTACTGTGGCTAATGTAACTCAAAGACAAAGTTTTAATTATATCTAATTTTAATTAATTTTTAATAGCCACCAGTGTGACTAATGGCCACAGTGAGCAGTGTTCTCTAGAAATATCCATGTGTGACTTGATGCAATGTTACTTCTACACTACTTTTCCTTACTGGCCTGGTCTTTTGTATACTTTATTAGCCCAGGTTTGATATTTAGCAAATTAATAACTGTAATCTAACCACACAATGATAAGTTATAAGATTATTATTACATACTTAAAGAAGAGGTATATATATATAAATATGTAAACACTGGTAATATGAGATGATGCTCACAATAGAGTATTAAGATTCAAAATGAAATTTTTTAACAGTATGAATAGTACAGTTTGATTTTAGTGAATAATAAAACACTGTTTATAAGTGCTTGTGTTTTTGTCTTACTGTATAGCTTTCTATATATTGAAAAAGAAAATTTTTAAAAAGGAAATTTCTGTTTTGCCTTTGGAAAATCTGGGATAGAATACAGTGGGAAAGACTTTAGGCTGTGCCCATGATCCTTGCCTTCTGGTATCTGTACCCTTCTATAGTTCCATCACCTTAAGTATGGGTGGAACCTTTGACTTGCTTCTCACCAACAGAATATGGTAAAGGTAGTGGGATGTGTGTTATTATGTACTTGTCTTACTCTTTATAATAGAGGGTAATGGGTCATGTCTGGCTTATCCATAGTTACTGTTCTTGAACATACCACATTAAGTTAGGTATTAGGTTCTAAATATTCATTGAAAGAATTTATAAATAACACGTTGTTTTGACTGAATAAATACAAGTAAAATTTTTGAGTTCCCAGCTTTCCTTATGGTTTTGAAGAAGCAAGCTTCCACGTTGTGAGCTTTCTTATGAAGAGGGCCATGTGTGAAAGAACAGGGCAGCATACAGACACAGCAAGAAACTGAGGCAGGTAGTCTAAAAACCCTCAAGAAACTTCAAGCTGCCTCGATAATGTGAGCTTGAGAGCAGATCATGAAATGGACAGAGCTGGTCATATACTCAAGTCTAATACTTTTGGATTCATCATATTGAGAATACATAAAAATAGAAGGCTCTTAGTGAAGAGTGTCTTAATTTTTAGGAAGATTCATGGTGAAAAGAGAACCTAAATGACTATAGTAAGCAAGGGAGAAAAAAACCTCTGGCAAATCGAAGAGTGAGGCAAATTCTTAGGAATTTCAATCTGGAGACTGAATATGGAGAAATGAAATACAAGAGCAATACAAAATTAAATTGTTCTCATATACTAGATTCAACTTTCAAAATAAATTTTAAAAAGGTTATTATTTATTGTGGCAGCAAAATAATAAAGGTCCAATCTATTAGTCATATGCAGGTCTTCACAAACAATAATGACACTTTATTCAAAGACATAAAAAAGATATAGATAAATGGACAAATAACACTATTCATGAATATAAGGTTCAATATAATGAGCATGACAATTTTACTAAAACCCAGTCTATATAAACAATCTAATTCTAAAACTTTTATTAGGGTTTTCAGAGGAGTTTGACTGAGAATATGCAGGGAATAATCTCAATCTTTTGGTATCGGTTGAGTCCTGATTTGTGACCCAGTATGTGGTCTATTCTGGAGGAAGTTCCATGTGCACTTGGGAAGAATGAGTATTCTGTTGTTTTAGGGTGGAATGTTCTGTATATACCTATGATGTCCATCTGGCCCAATGTGTCATTCAATGCTCTTGTTTCTTTATGGATTTTCTGCTTAGGTGATCTATTACTTTTTGGACTTTCTGCTTGGGTGATCTGTCTAGTACTGAAAGTGGCGTGTTAAGATCCCCTACTATTAATGTATTCATATCAATGTGACTTTTTATCTTGATTAACAGTTGGCTTATGTAGTTGACTGCACCTGTATTGGGGGCATAAATATTTACAATTGTTAGATGGTCTTGGTGCTTTGAAACTGGTACTGAACTACAAGAAAAAAATTGGAAGGAACTAAAACACTAGGAAGCTAAAGATCACCCTGCTTAAGAATGTTTGAATCAACCAGGAAATCAAAGAAGAACTTAAACAATTCATGGAAACCAATGAGAATGAAGACACATTGGTCCAAAACCTATGAGATATGGCAAAGGTGGTCCTAAAGGGGAAATACATAGCCATCCAAGCCTCACTCAAAAATTTTAAAAAATCCAGAGTACACCAGCTCTCTTTACACCTTAAAGAACTAGAGAATCAACAACAAATTAAGCTAAACCCACACATGAGAAGAGAAATAATCAAGATTAGAGCAGAGATCAAATGAGATAGAAACTAGAGATACAGTAGAACACATCAACGAAACTAGAATCTGGTTTCTTGAAAGAATCAATAAGACCCATAAACCACTGGCCAACCTAATCCAAAATAAAAGAAAGAGGACCCAGATTAATAAAGTTATGAATGAAAAGGGAAAGATCAGGACTAACACCAGGGAAATAGAAACAATCATCAGAACTTATTATCAACAGTTATATGCCAATAGGTTAAGCAACCTAGATGAAATGGATGCATTCCTGGAAACCTATAAACTTCCAAAACTGAATCAGGAAGAAATTGACAACCTGAATAAACAAATATCTAGGAAAGAGATTGAAGCAGTGATCAAAAACCTCCCAAAAAACAAGAGCCCAGGACCTGATGGACTCCCTGGAGAATTCTACCACATATTCTAAGAAGAAATAATACGAATTCTCCTGAGGCTGTTTAAAAAAATAGAAACAGGGGACGCCTGGGTGATTCAGTAGGTTAAAGTCTCTGCCTTTGGCTCATGTCATGGTCCCAGGGTCCTGGGATCAAGCCCCGCATTGGGCTCTCTGCTCAGCAGGGAGCTTGCTTCCCCCTATCTCTGACTGCCTACTTGTGATCTCTGTCTGTCAAATACACAAATAAAATCTTAAAAAAAAAATAGAAACAGAAGGAAAACTTCCAGACTCCATTTATGAAACCAGCATTAGCCTGATCCCCAAACAAGGCAAAGACCCCACCAAAAAGGAGAACTTCAGACCAATATCCCTGATGAATATGGATGCCAAGATTCTCAACAGGATCCTACCTAATGGGATCCAACAGTACATTAAAAAGATTATCCGGGGTGCCTGGGTGGCTCAGTGGGTTAAGCCGCTGCCTTCGGCTCAGGTCATGATCTCAGGGTCCTGGGATCGAGCCCCGCATCTGGCTCTCTGCTCAGCAGGGAGCCTGCTTCCCTTCCTCTCTCTTTCTCTCTTCCTGCCTCTCTGCCTGCTTGTGTTCTCTGTCAAATAAATAAAACCTTTAAAAAAAAATAAGATTATGCACCATGACCAGGTGGGATTTATCCATGGGATGCAAGGTGGTTCAACATTTGCAAATCAATCAATGGGATAAAACAAATCAATAAGAGAAGAATGAAGAACCACATGGTCCTCACAGTTGATGCAGAAAAAGCATTTGACAAGATACAGCATCTGCTCCTGATTAAAACAATTCAAAGTATAGGGATAGAGGGAACATTCCTCAACTTCATAAAATTTACCTGTATTATTCAACATAATACTAGAACTCCTAACAACAGCAATCAGACAACAAAAAGAAATAAAAAATATTCAAATTGGCAATGAAGAAGTCAAACTCTCTCTCTTTGCAGATGACATGATACTTTATATGGAAAACCCAAAGACTACACCCACAAACTACTAGAAGTCATACAGCAATTCATTAATGTGGCAAGATACAAAATCAATGTACAAAAATCAGTTGCTTTCTTAGACACTAACAATGAAAATATAGAAAGGGAAATTAGAGAATTGATTCCATTTACTATAGCACCAAGAACCATATGATACCTGGGAATAAACCTAACTGAAGAGGTAAAGGATCCGTATTCAAGGAACTACAAAACACTCTTGAAAGAAATTGAAAAAAACACAAAAAGATGGAAGACCATTCCATGTTCATGGACCAGAAGAATAAACATTGTTAAAATGTCTATACTGCCTAGAGCAATCTATACTTTCAATGCCATCCTGATCAAAATTCCACCGGCATTTTTCAAAGAGCTGGAAAAAACAATCCTAGAATTTGTATGGAACCAGAAGAGACCCCAAATCGCTAAGGAAATGTTGAAAAAGAAAAACAAAACTGGGGACATCACGTTGCCTGAGTTCAAGCTTTCTTACAAGGCTGTGATTACCCTAGACAGCATGGTACTGGCACAAAAACAGACACAGACCAGGAAAACAGAGCAGAGAGCCCAGATATGGACCCACAACTGTATGGTCAAATAATCTTCAAAAAGCAGATATACAGTGAAAAAAAAATTAGTCTCTTCAATAAATGGTGCTGGGAAAACTGGACAGCTATGTATAGAAGAATGAAACTCGACCATTCCCTTACACCATACACGAAGATAAACTTGAAATGGATAAAACACCTCAATGTGAGGCAGGGATCTATCAAAATCCTAGAGAAGAACATAGGAAGTAACCTCTTCAACATCAGCCACAGCAAATTCTTTCAAGACATGTCTCCAAAGACAAAGGAAACAAAAGTGAAAATGAACTTTTAGGACTTCATCAAGATCAAAACTTTCTGCACAGCAAAGGAAATAGTCAACAAAACCAAGAGGAAACCCACGGAATGGGAAAAGATACTCGCAAATGACACTACAGACAAAGGGCTGATATCCAAGATCTATAAAGAACTCCTCAAACTCAATGCACACAAAAGAGATAATCATGTCAAAAAATGGGCAGAAGACACGAACAGACACTTCTCCAAAGAAGACATACAAATGGCTAACAGACACATGAAAACATGTTCATCATCTTTAGCCATCAGGGAAATTCAAATCAAAACCACATTGAGATACCACCTTACACCAGTTAGAATAGCCAAATCAACAAGACAGTAAACAATAAGCATTAGAGGGGATGTGGAGAAAGGGGAACCCTCTTACACTGTTGGTGGGAATGCAAGTTGGTGCAGCCACTTTAGAAAACAGTGTGGAGATTCCTTAAGAAATTAAAAATAGAGCTTCCCTATGACCCTGCAATTGCACTACTGGGTATTTACCCCAAAGATGCAGATGTAATGAAAAGAAGGGTGATCTGTACCCCAATGTTCATAGCAGCAATGGCCACAGTCACCACACTGTGGAAAGAACCAAGATGCCCTTCAATGGACGAAGAGATAAAGAAGATATGTTCATATATACAATGGAATATTATGCCTCCATCAGAAAGGATGAATACCCAACTTTTGTATCAACATGGACGGGACTCGAAGAGATTATGCTGAGTGAAATAAGTCAAGCAGAGAGAGTCAATTATCATATGGTTTCATATGGAGCATAAGGGATAACATGGAGGACATGGGGAAATGGAGAGGAGAAGTGAGTTGGGGGAAATCAGAGGGGGAGACAAACCATGAGAGACTGTGAACACTGAGAAACAAACAGAGGGTTTTGGAGTGGAGGGGAGTAGGGGGTTGGGTGAGCCTGATGGTGGGTATTAAGGAGGGCACATATTGCACAGAGTACTGGGCATGGTGCATAAAAAATGAATTTTGGAATACTGAAAAAAAATAAAATTTAAAAAAATTTAAGAAAATAAAATAATTTATGTGCTATGGTGAGTGCTATGAAGTGTGTAAACCTGGCAATTCACAGACCTGTACTCCTGGGGCTAATAATACATCAGATGTCAATAAAAAAATAAAATAAAAATTAAATAAAAAAATAAATAAAGGAATTATCAAGAGTAATTAGAAAAGGCATAAGCAAGACAAAGATCAAGGTGGATGGATGAATTATATCAATTAACAGGAGAGAGTATGCTGTTACATGAATTTCAATAGAGTATGTTGACATAGGGACAGAAAATGGATCAATAGGACATTATAGAGCCCAAATAGAATCACTCTATTGCAGCAAGTTGATACATAAAACAGAGAGCTTTAGAAAATGACAGAAAAAACACAAATGGTACTGAAACAACTTGTTTTTGTAAAATAATTATAGTATACTAATAATGGATTCCAATGGCACTAAAAGTATATTCCAGAGAAGTCAGGTACTTATTTGTAAAAATAAAAAAATTAACTATTTAAAATTATATAAATGGAAGTTTTTATGTCCTTGTAGTAAGAAAAAGTCCCTAGAGATCAAAGGGAAGTCATAAAATAGTCTGATCAGTTTAAATATGCCAAAATGAAAATACTCTATCTTATAAGGTTCTAGACAATACAGTATTTTATCATGTATATCAAAACAGGATCAGTGTCAATGAAATGTTCTAATGAATGTAAAGATTCTGAAAAGTATGTGACATATTATGAGCATAAAATAAATGCTATCTACAATATTCATTGTTTTTATGAACACATGAAGAACTTAAGAACTGTAAGTAACACAAATTAACAAGACTTAGCGTAGTAGAAAAGTTGGCAAAAAATATGAATATCAACTTAAAGGAAGAAAAATGGAATGACCAATAAAAATGTGCTAATCTCATTAGTAATCAAGAAAATACAGATGAAATGTCATTCACTTCCATTAGATTGGCAAAAATTAAAATAACTCTTATTAACAAATGTTAGCAAAGATGAGGAGCAGTGAAAGTTTCATTAATGTCTGAATTACTTAATTATGTTAAACAGCAAAAGTTTAGTAAAATTGAAAATGATCATCTTTCAATGATTAGTTATTCCATTACTAGTAGTATTATATGTAACTCATATATTTGCAAAACGTGATATTTCAAATAATATATTGTTTTTATAATATTTATAATTTTGATCTAAATATGTCCTAAAATGCAAATTAATGTGATATTTATATAATTAAATATCAATATTAATTAAGTAGAGATACAGGTACATGGATAAATATCAAAAGCATAGTATGTGAAAACATGCAAGAAGGTATATACAATATCATTTTTATGTAAAATCATATAAAATAGTGTTATATTTTTATGCATAATGCAAATGAGTGAGAAATATAAATGAACATCAAATTCAGAAAAGTAAATACTTGTGAAATGAAAGGATGGGCATGAGGTCAGGAAAATACAAGTAAGGGTCTTTAAATTTTCAGTTTATAACTTACTTGAAATATAAAACTCATTCTGAATCAAATAAGGTAGAATATTAAGACCTAGCCAGCTATATGAGAAGAAACATGTTTGTTATCCTCTAATATTTGATGTGAACTTAAAATACTTCAGAGTAATTTAGAAAGAAAGGGATTTGTAACTGTGGAGACAGAAGATTAAATTGACAGTTTTTAGATTTGTTGTAAGAATGAAAGATAAACTAGGTCAAAGATGATTAGGAAAATGGGACAATAATTATACCATAAATAAGAAAGGGAGATCCATGGGCCTAGAGGATATTATGCTGAGTGAAATAGGTCAGAGAAAGACAAATACTGTGTCATCTCACTTATATGACCAACGTAAAAAGCAAAACAAGTGAATAAACGAAAGGCAGAATCAGACCTATAAATATAGATAATAAACTGATGGTTGCCAGGGAAGATAGGAGGGGCATGAGAAAATGGGGAGGAGCGGAGTGGGAGATACAGGCTTCCACTTACAGAAAGACTAAGTCATGGGGATAAAAGGCACAGTCTAGGGAAGATAGTTAAAAATACTGTAATAGCATTGTGCCATGACAGATGGTAGCTACATTTGTGATGAGCACAGCACAATGCAGAGAGTTGTTGAACCACTATGTTGTAAACATCAAACTAGTATGACATTATATGGCAACTATACTCAAAAAATACAAAAAAGGGGGGTGTTTAGAAGCAAATCTATCAGTATGAAGTAATCTTCAGTTATCTGAAGAGAATAATGAATTCAGTTTGCCAGGAAAGACTTTCAGTTACTTTAGATAACTGTAGTTAGTGATACACACCAGGAATGGAACAGTGATTGAGCAGATATGGAAATCAAGCTTTGGAAGTTATCCATATAGAAGAGGATGAGATTAGCATTGGAAAGAACATCTTTGTGAAGAGGCAAAAAAGCCTTTCGAATTCTTCATTTGCATGTAGTGACCCCAAAATTGCTAACAAAATTAGACTATAAAGACAGAAATCAGTAAGAAAGGTATTATCAAGATGGAATGAAAGGACATTCAGGGTACTCTATTTCCCATGTCTATACATCTCGATAAAAATGTATACACATGGGGGCGCCTGGGTGACTCAGTGGGTTAAGCCTCTGTGCCTTCTGCTCAGGTCATGATCTCAGCGTCCTGGGATCCAGCCCCGCATTGGGCTCTCTGCTCAGTGGGGAGCCTGCTTCCCTCTCTCTCTGCCTGCCTCTCTGCCTACTTGTGATCTCGCTGTCAAATAAATAAATAAATAAAATCTTTTAAAAAATGTATACACATGGGAAATAGGGTTACCTGGTTAAGAGGAAATCAAGGGAGAAGATTCAAGAATGTCCAGAAAATTACATGCCTGATTGCATGATATCACTTTATCCAGTAATTTTTATTTGTGAACCACCTACATCTTTCAATTAACTCAGCAAATAAAGCTTTGAAGTACAGGTAGACACTGACAGATTTATCAAAATGCAATGTGTGGAAAGGCTTACTCTGACACCTTCATAGTTCAAATCAATTTGTTCATAGTAGAAATAGAGAATCTTGTTAGAGAACATATGGCTTTATGCAAAGAGAGTTCTGCAACTACTTAGTAAGGCTATTCTGTGGTTTTGGCATCTGACGATAGAGTATTTTTTTTCTACCTATCTTGAGCCTTTACTTAAAATATTGCATTGTAGTTTTTATTCTACATAAGTTAAATTTGTTCTGACATAACTTTGTAACAAAAGGTGTCATATCAGTTCCTATGGCTTAACATTGAGGTTGATAATATTTTTACTGTATATTCTAAAAGTAATATTTACTAAGTTGTACAATCAGTTCTGGCATGAAAATACTTTTATATATAAGGAAAACACTCTTTTCTTAAAAACTAAGCATATTTTAAAGTAGCAGAAAATTCTCAAGCCCTTACTATATATACTTAACCTGACACAGCCTATGAGAGATGTGCAGACTTCAGTTCTGTCAATATGGGAAAGTTATTCTGAAAATACTCCAGCTCCAAAAAAGCAAATATTCTTGATAAAATAAAGCAAACCACCAACAAAGTGTACACCTTACTCTGTAAGGAAATTAGGAAAACTCCCATAGGATGTAACCTGGAGAAAACGAGAATCCATGGTGATAAATGCTAACAATCTGATTAACATAATAAGTAAATTTGATGACTTCAGAAATCCAAAGACTTGAGTTTTAACTCCTCCCAGGGACCCAGGTTGCAGATGAGAGCTTTTATTCTATTCCAAGTGGAAAACTGGTACTCAGAGTCCCTCACAGAACATCTAGAATTCTAATGCTAATAACTAAAAATGACAACAACAACAGAATTTAAAAGTTGAAGAGAGATGGTTAAATAGATAACACAGACAACACAAGGACACAGAAGGTATCAAAGAGAGGTTAAGAGGTGATACAATGAGAGTCCAACATACAGTTTCTGAACTTCCAGAAGAAAGGGATGATAGACAAGTGTCATTAAAAAAAAATCCACACCTAGACTTATCAGAATGAACTTCAAACACCTCAGTCATAAAACTTAGGTAAAAACAGACCCCCCCCCTCCCCAAGGGAACCAATAGAATAGCAAGAGACTTTCAAAAGGGTTAGCAGAGGGGTGCCTGGGTGGCTGTGTCAGTTAAGCATCTGACTCTTGATGTCAGTTTAGGTCATTATCTCAGGGTCATGAGATTGAGCCCTGCATTGGGCTCTAAGCTGAACATGAAGCCTGCTTGGATTCTCTCTCCCTCACACTTTAGCCACCCCCCACCGAAAATAAAAAGTGCTAGCATAAAAACTAAATTAGTAGAACCGAAACAGAAGGGAAAAAAAGTTTAAAAAAGAAAAATAAAAAGCATAAATTAATGTGGTAAAAATACTTCCAAATATATCAAAAATGATACTAAAAATTATATATATATGTGTATATATATATATATATATATATATATATATACTTTTTAAAAAACATTTTATTTGACAGAGATCAGAAGTAGGCAGAGAGGCAGGCAGAGAGAGAAAGGGGGAAGCAGGCTTCCTGCTGAGCAGAGATCCCGCTGTGGGGTTCAATCCCAGGACCCTCAGATCATGACCAGAGTTGAAGGCAGAGGCTTTAACCCACTGAGCCACCCAGGTGCCCTGTTATATACATACATTTTAAAAAATCAGCCAGTATTGTATATAATATATATACCAAAAATATAAAAGCACAGAAAAGCATATTTTAAAAAAGAAATTTTTTACTTGGCAATTAGTGATTAATATAAAGATTATCTTCATAAATTTATTTGATAAGATAGATTTTATCCAAGTATAATTAAAGACAAAAGAGACACTATGTATCAACAAAGAAGATATATATGTCCCAAACATTATTAAATTAATAATACACACAAAGAAAAAATTATATAAGTGCAAGTAGAAGTACATTACCGATGCAGTGAGAGATTTTTACCAACATCTTTCAATAGTTCATAGAACTGACAAAAATCAGTAATGATATAGAAAATCTGAAAAAGACATTCAACATACTTGATCTAACAGAAATATATAAGACATGTAACAACAGCTGGAGAATTTATAAATAACATTTGACATTTAAAAGTTACCATATACTGTGGTGCCTGTGTGGCTCAATAAGTTTTGGTTCAGGTCATGATCTCATGGTCCTGAAATTGAGTTCTTTACCTGGCTCACCCTCAATGGGGAGTCTGCTTGAGATTCTCTCCTCCTTCTCCTCTTCCCCTCAAGCAAGCAGAGAGGCAGGCAGAGAGAAAGAGAGAGAGAGAGGGAAGCAGGCTCCCCGCCAAGCAGAGAGCCCGATGCGGGGCCTGATCCCAGAATCCTGGGACCATGACCTGAGCCAAAGGCAGAGGCTCAACCCACTGAGCCACCCAGGTGCCCCAAATCTTTTTTTAAAAATGCATGAGATAATCACTATTTCAAGGTATGAGAAAGTACAGAAATATAAACTCAAAGTAGAAAAAAGAAAATTAAAGCAATAAAAAGCAGCAAAAAATGTATGAGAAACTAAAGCTGATAAAACTTTATTCTGCAAAATTATCACATTATCTGAGCAAAAGAACAGACCAGGTAGTCATTTAGATATTTTCAGGAAAAATAAAAGTAACTGGATAATTTCAACATTCACTCAAGATAAAAACACTTTGCACATCAGAAGGAAAATTGCTTAAGTTGCTAAAGTGTCTGCCAAAAACCTATAGATAAATAAATATATAATTTTAAAAAGGAAAACTTCTCATTAAAAATTTAAAAAGAAACAGAATGACCACTAGAACTGATTCTATACAATGTTCTGCAAGTGGTGACCAATGCAAGAAAAACTATCTAAAAAGCATTCAGAAAGAAAAAATCAGTATTCACTATTATCTGCCTAATAATCTCAATCTATTCCTCATGGTTACATATTATGTTGTTATCATAAATGATGTCTAGATTATACTTTGTTTTAGGGATATATAAGAGTACAGGCTTTGAATTTTTATCTTTTTCCATCAACTTTCTCACAATTTCCCATATCTCTTTAGATTTCTAAGTGCTATACATAGGAAAAACTAAAGATATAAATTCTTCCTAAATTACCTATTTGGTTTCCTCACAGGTTTTTCTGGAAATAAACCTTGAGAAGATTATTCTCAGGTGTACCTAGAAGAGTTTGTCAAGAAGAGATTTCAGTTCTGAAAGAAAATTAAATTCAGACTGTTCCAGAAAGTTATAATTGGCTTTCATTATCTATTTTGATATTTTTCTTCAATGAAGCAAAAATATCTCTAAAAAATAAGTGAATATTTTCTAGGGTATGTTATAAATATTGATTAGTAAAATCTATTAAGAAGGGCCTAAGGGATAGTGGTTTGTGTTATCTCCAGGAACTGTCCTTGAAGGCAAAGTGTGTTACTTCATTTTCCTCTTCTCTGTGGCTGGAATATGGGTTCAGTTAACTGGAACTGACCCATGAAGCAGAAGACAACTACTTACTATGGTAGGAGAACAAAGCATAAGACCGCAAGTCCTGATGCTCATTGAACTGATTTACCAGTTATAGCCCATTAGCAATACATTTATACATGAGCAAAATATATCTGTACTGTGTATAATCCATATATATTTTGGGATGCTGTTTATCTTTTACTCACAGCTGACCTATTATAAAAGCATCACACTGAAGACAATTTAGTACTAAAGGAGGAAAAACATATTGCTTATGAAGTGACAAAATCAAATAGGTCTTTAATTAAAGTTGGTCCACAACAAAATGGAAAATGTATATATTTGAGCAGTCACATTCCATATCAGTACGGAGCAGATGTGAAAACACAAATGCGCTAGATAAAATAATATCATTCCCAGTATCACCATATTCTATTTTTAAAAGTATTATCTATGTATTTAGAGTCTGGAATATAGCAGTTGGGGAGTGAAGTTCACATTATTTATTGAACATCATGAAGTTCAAATTATTTATTGAAAATCATGAAGAACATTTATTGAACATCATGAACAACAAAGAAAACATATTAAGTTGGAGAGCTCCAATTTCAAAGATGGTAGCACTGTACTTTTATCTCTTTGTTCCTTGCACTGTGTGATTTAGAAGAGCCTATCTCTTCCATTTGAATATTACCTCTTGGAAGGTTAACTTTTCAGTCTTTATCCTATTAGCACTATATTTTGTACAAAACACTGATACTCAGTAAATATTTGTATAATAGGGTTTTTATTTAAATGTAGTTCAGTAATTACTTTAAAGAATATATTATTATATGCTTTATATATGAGCCTCGTTAGGCTTGTCAACTTAATTAATGTGAATCGGCCTTCAGAGATGGATCATTTGTTTCTGAGTCTGGAAGTTCAAGGGTTAGGCTTTGAGTGTTTGATAACAATGTATTGAAGGATTGGAGACAGACTTCAAACTCTTTCCTCCCATACTCATATATTTCTGGGTAAATATTTATAGTCTACCGAAGACCACACTGATTTCAAAATCCAATTCTCTTTTCAAAGAACCGTAAAGGTAAGATGATATACATATATTGTATTCATCCAGAATCATTGCAGGAGTTTACAGGTAAAGAAAAGAATGAGTCAAGTGTCAAAATTATCAATGAATGTAGGGGACTTTCTAAGAGATTTGTAGGCATATAGTATTTATACATAGTTGATGGAATTTAATATATCTTAGAATTATGAATAACTTTAATAAAAAAGTGACCACAACCTACTCATTTCCTTGCACATTTAGATATTTAAAACATTGGAAATTATGGAAAATTCTACTTAAAATAGAAAAAAATGATGGCATAAAAATAGTGAGTTCAAAAAAATGAAATTATAAGTAAAACTATTTTTCAAGTTATTCTAATTGTATTTAAGGCTATATCTTATAAATATTATAAAGATAAGATGTATAATTTTTACAACCAAAAGTATGTTAGGAAACTGTAGTCAAGTTGAATATGTTATGTCTGACCACTAGATGTACTTAGATGTACTTAGCACCTAAGTACTTAGTACTTAGTACTTAGCACGTTCTCCCATAATCCACAGACAGGAAGCTTATCTGCTCAATCTATATATTACATTTTCAGCCTTCTGTAGCCATATATAGCCCTGAGACTATGTTCTGGCTAATCTGATGTCTGTTGAGCTGAAGTGCTCATTACCACTTCGAAGACTCAAAAAGGATTTGTCATGCATTCCTATAGCCCTATCTCCATTCTCGCTGTCTAGATGATTACAAGAACTAAATCAACACATTTTCACTCAAACCTGGAAGCGAAGTGTTGAGGGTAGCAGAATTGCCCAGTCAATGCTGGACCTTATTCATCAGTGTTGTTGGAACTAAATTTCCACATTGTCTATCCATAGTATTTTGTGGTCTTTTCTCCTCTCTCCTTAACAGAAGATTATTATATACCTTGATCAATACATCTCTAAAGCCTATTACTTATTAACTATTTCCTGTGAGCTTAAGTTAACATGTTAATATTCCAATCTTTAATTATCACTTAATTTTAGATTTATGCTTCTAGTTAGATCCTGATACATGGTCCCTAAATTTTTTTATTCACTTATTTGAAACTTAAAACTGAAACATGCTTTGTAATGTTTCTACCTAAAAATTTCTGTGTGACTAGCTAAAAATGTGCTGTAAAATCTCATCAGGATTTCTTTGAGCTGACAATAAAAACAGGACAGAAATCAATAGTCAGCATACAAGTGGAGTCTCACTATTACCATATTACTACTTGTTTATATTGGATCACCCCTAGAAATCTCTATTTCTGAAACTATTTTCCACTTCTGTTAGCAGTTCCTATAATTTTCTTGGAAACCGAACAATGTATCATGCATGAGAAAACCACTGTATTAAAGGCAGAAGTAACATTTCAGATTCTACAACATTCCAATAACAACACCTAAAATCACAAACACACCTCAACATAATTTAACAACTAGGTTGTGGTTGACATCGCAAGGAATAAAAATATTGAATGTTGAACAAATTATACTCTGGCCCCATATAACTTCCAATTTTTTAGTGAGGCTAAAGTCCTGTTAAATAATGGTTAAGGGTACATTATATATACGGAAGTGTGTATACACTCCCAGTCACAAATTTAGACACATTCCAATAATTGTCTTATGTCAGGGGAATACCAGTCAAGCATAATGCATGAAAAAGCTCATTCCTTCTATGTTGCTTTTCTCACTTACAGTTGCAAATATTTCTTAAATGTTTTTGTTTTCACACTGGATTGTGAGCTTAATGTAAGGCTGGTTACAAAATACTCATCTGGCATTCAGCAGCTGATTAATATATACCTGTTCTCTAATTAGTTATTTTTCTCCACAGCAACTGGTTTGCTTTTATATACAGTCACTGTGAGTTCTGACACTTTTGCACTGGCTATTAGGACACTCAGAATGGACTATGTGAATCACCTCCACATCTTTCTGTGCGTATTTGGTACACCTTGTTCCTTGTCTTTTCAATTCTACCTTATTACCTCTACTTTACTTTTTTGTCACTATGCAATTATCATTCAATGCAAATACTTCAATACTCTTTTTGGAATGAAGTATGGGTATATAAAATATGAATAAACAAGATGTAAATGACTTTAGAAATTCCATTTTTTTTTAATTTTTTTTTTTTTAATTTGACAGAGATCACAAGTAGGGAGAGAGGCAGGCAGAGAGAGAGAGAGGTGGAAGCAGGCTCCCCGCCAAGCAGAGAGCCCGATGCGGGGCTCGATCCCAGGACCCTGGGATCATGACCTGAGCGAAAGGCAGAGGCTTTAACCCACTGAGCCACCCAGGCACCCCTAGAAATTCCATTTTTAAACTTAAATTCAATTAGCCAACATATAGCATCATTAGTCTTTGATGTGTGTTCAATGATTCATTAGTCCATTCCATTCGTGGTAGCATACAAACACAAAATGGTTTTATTTATCTTCAATCAATGGCTTCAACTAAGCTGTATTCTGTCCTTTAGTGATATTTGTGGAAGACCTCATTGCCTCCCTGTCATGGTTAATGATTTTAAAAGTTCATCCATTACAATCCCATACATTTTTTTACCCTTTTCACCCTCAGTATTGGCCTGGCTGTTTTGTCAGGTTGTTGGAGCAGAGAAGTGGTAGATTCTTTTCTTACTCTTTCTCTTTCCTGTCTCCCTCATGATCTTTTCTCTTCTGGTGTCTTGAGTGTTCAGAGGAGGGAAGGTAGGAGAAGAGAGAAGTACCCTTAGTTAAGTGGCACTGCCAGAGGCTTCTATTGGTTGTCTTTACTTGTTTAGTTTTGCAGTTATGTGTGTGAGTCCTTCATCATGTTCAGCAGGAGATTCCCACATTCACAGTTACGTTAAATAGGAGATCTATTTAATCTCGTATGTCAACCCCTCAATATGTCATAAACCATGAGCTTAAACCATGACATTGAATCCCACAGGATGTTAAGAATCTTTCCTATATTTGTCCAGTGAGGATACTCAAGAAGGTTGGACAAAGAGTTTTATTTAATGATTTAAAAAAAAAAAAGTGTTCTACCATGTTCTTCATATGGTGACATCCTAAGACAACCCACAGTGGTAGATTACAAAAATGGCCACAATTATCCATATATCACTAATAAAAACCCCTTTGCAATGAGACTCTGCAGCTCTATCCATTTAAAGATAAAATCTATCTCTCCACTTATTGAATCTGAGTGGCTATGTAAGTTGCTTTGCTGTTAGAAAATGTAGCATCAAAGGTACCCAGGTTCTCTGTCTAGTCCTCAGCAGACTGCATACTTTTACTCTGTCTCTTAGTATGCAGCTGAGACAGCATTTTAAGAAGCTCAGACTGTCCTAATAGCTAATGTGAGACTTGCTTGCTTGTTGTTATTACTGTGGCTGACACAATACCAACCACCACACATTTGAATGAGGGCATCTTTGGCCTGCCTCTCTCAGCCATCCTGCAACTGGCCAGCAACTGACCACAGATACATGAGAGAATCACCCAAGCATTAAAGAAAATCTTTACTGCATTCAGCCCAAATTGTCAAACCACAAAATTTTGAGTTAAATTAATGGTTTTTCTTCCAAACCACTATGTTTGGGCTGGTTTGTTAGACAGTGGTAGATAACTAATACATCACATACTGATACTACTTCCAAATCACTATTAATCTACCCAGCTGGAGAAGGGTTCCCAGGCCAAAACTGTCTAGGATGTGGATCTGAGTTTTAAATAATCACTGAAAATGACATTACTGAGATCCCTTCCCAAAAATGTGGCTATGAGGGGTGTTTATAAATATTCTGGTTATGTAGTCAATTTTTTTAAAGCAGCATATTGAACCATTAATGCATTTGCATTTATTTTATTAACTTTAAAATAGCTAAAGATGTAGATAGAAATATAGAAAAAGATTTGTAATTGTTAAATCTTGACATTATAAGTAGTATGTATTTTTTTACATTTTTTCTTGTGTTTTAAGGTTTTTCTTAATAAAAACTTTTAAAACACAGGTTTTCCTCCATCTTTCCATGGAAGATAAACTTCACTTCTAATAAATCCTGAGTCATATAGTGACTTTAGAATTTCCAAACTAGAACATAATCACAAGCTGGTTCCATCTGTATGCCTATCCAAATAACTTAACATTAAATGCCAAGAACAGGGGAGTGAATGAAATGACATATTCAACTTCCTTTTGTCTCCTGTACTAAAATCTCATTATATTAAATTTCAATTTCTTATATTTAAAAGAAAATCAAATATATCAAATTCTATCGCTTCTGTAAGTCTAATTTACGGTGTATCTCCCTTCCAAATAAATTATCTTCATGGTCCAGTTAGAGCTAACGGTCCTTTCTCTCAATGCTTTTAAATTATCAACTACAAAAATCTTAGTTGCCATTGGATTTGAGTTAGAGAATGTTATGTGATGAAGATATTACTTTTCTCACACACTTATCCTAAGCATAAAATATGGTATATGTTAAATGGTTAGCACAGTGAATGGAATATAAAATGAACACTAAACAAAGTAAAGTTACAATTTTTATGGTTAATGCTATACTTTACTATGTGATCATTTAATTCATTTACACAAATAGTCATTGAAAAAATAACTAAGTGTGGGTACCATTCAAGACTGTTGAAAAAAGGGTAATAGAAAGTTTATGTTCTTAGAATGTTTTCATAAATATCTACATACTAAACAGGATATGATAATTTTAGAATAATGCCAGTAAAAATGCCATGAGTTATACTTGAAAAGAGAGATCTCAAGAGCTCCACTGAACTGATTGCTTCTTTACCTAAATTTCTTTTCCTCTTAGCTAAGATGCCTTGGTTCCATCATATATATTTTATTTGGTCATTCATTGACCATACCATGTCTTAGTTATCTTTTATTCCCTGAGCTGTTGCACACCCAACACAGGTGTTTCAAACCCAGGTGGGGAAGATGAAGCCTTTCCAAGTCCAGGAAACTGGTTATTTTCTTTTCTATAAAAAGAAATGGTTAGACTACATGCTTGTTAAGATGTTCCTCTGATCTAAGAATCCATCATATCCGGAAAATTGGAAAAAGCTGTGATAAATGGAGTAATTTTTCATAGCAAAGAAATGGATGTAAAACTTGGCTGTGCTCTTTGATACATGGATCATATTTATAGAGTCCCTTGTTCCTTATAAAAAATATAGACCAACTATAACATATTTTGTTTAGGATTAAGTGATCTAAGTATCTGTAGATATGGGTTTTAAATTATATAATGTCAAGCAGATATTAAATTATATTAGTGTTATCATAATTTCTAAGGAATGAGTAAAGGCAGGCAGAAAACAGCGAGTATAATAAGAAAACCATGAGCTTGGCCAAGCCAACTGTATAACTAGCATAACTCTGGGAAAGAAGGCTGAAAAATATTACATGTTATAGAAGGCCTTGAATTTCAGCATATAGAATTTTATATCAGTAAAGGTTAATAAATTTTGGTCTGGTTTAGAGGAGATATAATCAGAGCTGAGCATAAGAATTACTGAGATAACAGTAATACACTTAGTAGGGTTTGGGGGAAAAGTTAAAAGGAATTATAAAGAACTATTCAGAAATAGAAATTTTCAGCCTTAGCAGGCAAATGTATGTAGAAGATTTAGAAATTTAAATAAAGCTTTTAAAGTTAGGTATTATTGAAAATCATTCATCTAATCTGACAATGAAAAACATTTTGGCCATTTTAGAACCTGGTAATGAAGTGAATGTAAGAATTTACCAAAAGCTATAAATTATCCTAAGTATTATTGTGCTTGCATGAGTGGATTGTTAATTTTGTATAAATCCATAGAAAGGTATATAATCTAAGTTTATGAGTTAATGGGAAAAAATCTTTCGTGTTTGTATCCAATAAATGTAGCAATCACATATACCTTAATTCATATAAATACAGGTAACATAAAGTAATAAAAGTCTACAAAATATTTACAGACTCAAGAGTTTGCCTTCCTTTCAATTCTCTTAGGATGTGCAAAAGTTATGGGGCGCCTGGTTGGCTCAGTCGTTAAGCATCTGCCTTCTGCTCAGGGCCTGATCCCAGAACCGGGTAACTGAGCCGCACATCAAGCTCCCTGCTCAGTGGGAAGCCTGCTTCTCCCTCTCCCACCCCACTGCTTGTGTTTACTCTCTTGCTGTGTCTCTGTCAAATAAATAAATCAAAATTTAAAAAAATGTGCAAATTAATGGGCAATGGAAAATGTGTGTGTGTGTATGTGTGTGTGTGTGTTCAAAGGTGGCAACTAGAGATTTTTATGAAATTAGAAGACAAGAGAGTATACTTAGTAAACAAAGAAAACAGATGATAATTGAAAATCACTCCGATTTATAAATGGTAAAGATGTTGCACAACCCTAACTCATGATCAGAAAATCATGCACACTGTTGATTGAAATGTGAAAGTGAAAATATGTGATGAAATGTGAAAGTGAAAAAAAGTGAAAGTGATGAAATGTGAAAGTGAAATAAAGCTGTGTATTGATATATTTATGATTCCTGCATTTTATAGTTCTGAAATACAAGAATACATACATTAAATCTATTATTTTACATCAAGTATTAATTATTAGCTTAATGCTAAAAAAACTATTTTATTATTTATCTACACAAAAATCAACTTCATTTGTACTCCACTTTTTATATGTGCCAAAAGAAAATAGACTTAAAAAAAGCTTTATTATAATATTGAAAGTTTTCATTAAAACAAACAAACAACTTCTCTTACAATGATTCTATAATTTGGGAGTAAGCTGAGGAGAAAAAAATAAGACATACATTTAATTTTTTACATAGTCAAGGATTACGGACATTTATTTGTTGAAAATCTGTCCAAATCAAATCCTTTACTCCCTGTGTCACCAAAGAAAAGCTTAGGCAATTAAATCCACTCATCAGGTTTTTTTCCCTAAGTTGAAAATTTTTCTATGCTCAAGCTACAGTGCCACTTCATTAGTCTGACTAAAAAGGAATATTCCATCAATGACTGGAGTTCTTATAAAACACACTCTTCTTATGGCTGTTCTCCATAATTGTGATGCATAATGGGTAACAAAAAAGAAAAAAATTTAGATCGCCCTCCATATTATAGTTGAATTAAGGAATCATGAAATTGGTATACTCCAGGGTTTATAAAATATAGCTCCCTCCCCCAGGTCACAACAACAACAGCCAAGGATAACCATCTAACCATCAAAGTGTGTATGTGTACAATTTATATTTATATATATTTATGGTCAAACTTCTTTGTTGACTTTAAATTGAATCCAGCACTATCAATTCCCTTTTCAGCTTACCTCAAAGGGATGTTTCAAGAATTATCATCCCTTACCAGGTGTCTTCATTTGTCTCCTCCTTTCCAGATTGCTGGGATGGACAAGCTTCATCTAATGTGTGTAAGTACAAAACAGCTCAAATGAACCAAAGAATTCTACTGTGTTTCTGCCAGCTCCATCCATCACAATATTTCCATTTGAAGTCTCCACCTGCTGAGATTGATTGCTCTAGTCTTGCTGCTATTTCCAGAAAAAGGCTTGCCTTATAGCCAAAGCTATAAGAATTTATCTGATTTCTTCTTTTCTTTCTTTTCGTTTTGTTTTGGTTTTGACCTTTCATGACCTACTTTGTTTCAGTGCCACAGACTCCAGGTGCAGTGATTTTTTTTCTTAATTCTCATAGATTTTCATTTTTTTAATGTCAGGCAGGAATAATGAATACAGCCCCTGATGGGAGGGGTGTCCAAACTTTTCTTGAGTATATTGCATTTCTCGTCCACGCATCCATGCATTTCTCCATTTATCCATCTATCAATTCATCACAATAGCATTTTATCCACCAAGAAAACCATTCCCAAATAAGTTAGCAAATCCTACTCATCACTATATGATATTGTCTTAGTTTCTGGGGAGGGGGGAACAAAAGATAAACTAAATATTATTTAATATATTTAGTATATTAAATTTAAATTAATATATTTTATATATTTAATATTGATACTACCTAAACATAAATTCTTTGCTTATTATTCCATTGTGATAATGGATGAGTCTTGCTTAATTATGACCAAATAAAAACCACACTATTATGTGACTTTAAAATGTAAACAAAGGAAAGTAAATTTTACATGAGATTCACCAATGGGTTTGACCCTACTGATTGCATTCTCTCAACAACTGAGCAAAATGATTAGGATGTATAAATTAGTGTTCTAATTTCCAAGGCAGGATGACAAGTATAAGTTCTAGGGGTTTGTTTTTGAAAAACCATTAACATTTCTGCTATTCTCTTCTATTTGTTTAGTGAGCCATCAATGTTCCCTAGCATATATTAAAACCATACTTTCTATAACTCAGCAAAAATCCAACAAAATCCAGCTTAGCCATTCCTGGAAAATAAACCATCACTTAAAATAATTGTGAAATTGAAATGGAGAATCTTATTACTATGTACAGGATACAAATTAGCATTTGCAGTTTATTTGGTTAACCGTGAAAAATTATTTCTTTAGAATGCTTTCATGAAATCCTGTTTCTTAAATAACTCTTTAAATATTTTAAAAATATTTAAGTAAAGATAACAAAGATAACAAAATATTTCCATCACACAATTTTATGCCAAACCTTTTTAGTGATTTTCAAAAAGATGTTTCTTGTCTCCCTCATTGAATAGTTCACAGTTAGGGTAGCCACTGTCTTATTTGGGGCCACTTTTTTATTACTTGAAACTGCTTACGAAGGTGTTCAACCATTCAACTACATTCACGGTAATCCAAAATAAATAGATAAATTCCAAACAATGCCTGTAAATTGCTATTTAAGAAATTTTCCTTTCATGAAGCTATAAATCAGTATTTATTTTTCATTGTTTGGTAACTCACTGACTTCTCAGTATGCAACTTACAAGTTATATTAAAAATTGTATTTGCAACTTAAAAAATATTTCTTAGTAATTAATTCAGTGCATGGTAGGGTCCAATTTTCACTAGATAATCATAACCTATGCACTTCAGGATTATTCAGAGCCACTGTCTTTTGGAAATTCAACCTTTGTCAGTACTCCTATGTCAATTAATATCCTCCTGCCTGCCCAAGCTTTTTTTTTATCTTCTTCTGCAGTGATATTTGGGTTTAATGGTGACCTAAATAATACCAAGGAATTTGGGATATTGGTAGTGTTATTTTTGCCCACTGACTTCCCCTGACCATCTCAGACCTCACCTTTTTCTACTGTTTACCCTTTTCATTTTAGCTACATACTCTCTCTTTCGGGCATTTGGACTTGATGTTTTCATGATTCTTCCCCAGATACACAAATGACTTACTCTCCCTCATGTTTCTCAGTGGTCATTTCATTAGTGAGTCGTTCCCTGAACAAGTCATAAATACAGCAGCAAGTGCCCCTCCCCCTGCACTCCTTCATCACAACTTATTTCCCTCCATAGCACCTACCAACATCTGGCATTTTATCTATTTACTTCTCTGTTTATGGTCAGTCTTTCTGCAAGGAGGAAAGCTCCATAAATGCAGATGATTTTAGTTCTGTTCTTTGCTAAATCCTCAGCACCTAAAAACAGGTCTAGCACACAGTAGGCGTTCAATAAATACTTCTTGAAAAATGAATGAAAAAGAAAAAAAAAATTAGAAGGGAAAGGATTTGACATGAATTTCATTTCCACTTCATCTGCTCTTTATATCCACAGTCATCAGCTCTTTATTTCCTCTCCTGTAACACCTTCTCTTACCTGGGCTTCTGTCTTTTTGGTTACTTCTGGATTATATCATATGTGCTTCCCATTGTGCTCTATGAGGCAAAAGTATGCACTGCCCATTTCCAGGTCCATGAGAGATCATGGCTTCTATGAGACTTGCTCTCTTTTCAGGATAAATCTGGGAACAGATGTAAAACCTTTTCTTCTCTGAAGTCTTTCTGGAGGCACCTGCTGTTTATCTCACAAATCTCTCACAGATACCATTCCTCTGAACATCATCATCTAGACTCTCTTATCTTTGCCATCCTTTCCAAAATTCTAGGTCAGAAAAACTCTTATCTCATCTCTTAACAGTGAGAAAAAGTGATTTGCCATCAAATGTTCTTTTGAGTTCTCTGGTCAGAATTATTTGGATCCTTCTCACTCTACTCAAAGCTCTGCACTTCAGATCCTGCTAGGTTATTCCTGTGGCCTTGAGCTGCATGAAATAGCCACTGTGTCGTTATAAAAATAATACCATTTATTAATTATACTACTTATTAGTTTAATAATTAATTAGTAAAAAGTTACTTATCAATTTGTTAATAAAGCAATAAAATAAAAATCCCAAGTAGCTCCCAGAGATTTTTGTTACCGGTTATGTGGAGTAGTAGATAATATGAAAATTTAAGTTATTAAGAGCTAATGCCTGTTGACTACATTAAAATTAACAACCATTAAAGCCAATTATGAGTGCCTCTGCATGGTTTGCCACATGATTGCAGGTTTAAAAGCAACTACTTTTTTTTTGAGAGAGAGAGAGAGAGAGTGAGAGAGAGAAAGCACGTGTGTGGGCTAGTGGAGGAGGGCAGGTAGTGAAAGAGAGAGAAGCTTTAACAGGCTCCACGCCCAGTGCAAAGCCCAACTTGGACATGGGACTCCATCTCATGACAGTGAGATCATGGCATGAGCCAAAATCAAGTCAGATGCTTAACAGACTGAGCCACCAGGCGCCCCTGAAAACAACTGCTTTTTAAAAATAGCAACCACCAGTGTCGATTATCTGATTCCTAATTACAACTTCCATGTGTGGATAATTTTGGACTATTTTTGCTTTGATTTACTTATCTATAAAATGGGATTTTTGTGGTATCTCCTAGAGCTTCTACAAAGACTACCTGAGATGTGCATGTAATGTTCTTAGTATGGTGCCTGGCCCATAATAAATGCACACTAGAAGCCAGTTACTACCAATCACTGGATACTACATCTGTATATATAGATATAACATTATATATTATATATATTAAAATATGTATTTAATACTTATAATGCTATATAAGTATATATATTTAAGAAAAATTTCAAAATTTTTATAAATTCTCTTCTTCTTTAAGTTGTACTACTCATCACTGAGGTAATCATTAGGGACACACTGAGTCTGAGCAATATTCTTCTTGGTCTTCTTGTCTCTCAACATGAACAACCACCCAATAGTATGCATACAAAGTTAATTAAAAGATACAGGGATTATAACTGGTACATTTAAAATCAAATTTCTGACTCAGACACATAATCGAATAGAAGGTTGAGATATGTATGTGTACACTGGTTCATGATGCTCTGTTGTCACATTTTAGATCTATTATCAACACCCACCCCATGTACTTTGCTCTTTGTACTTTGCTCTTTGAAGATTGGGGCCTATCATCTGATTGAACTGTAGCCTCTATTAGCCTTTACATTATTTTCTTGGTAAGAATATTGAGTTGGCCTATAAAAACATATACAATACCATGACTAGGAACTGTAAAGTTTACTAAGTTTATAGTAGACAATATACTAGACAATATACTAGACAATAACTATACTTCATGATCAATAAACTGGTAGGAAGTGTAGAGGACAGGGGTGAACTTGACTTACCTTTTTCTGGTTGGGCATATAAAATAGCAGTGAATTTCCTGCATCTAGATCACTTTTCTGTTATCTTAAGGTAGAAATATAAATATGTTAATGACTTTAGAATGTTCTAGCCAAAAAAGGGCATTTTTGCTTATGCATCATGGGCACTGTTACCACTGAAGATTATTAGAAGAAAGCCTAAGTTGCACCCTAAAAAACAAAACCAAAACAAAACAAAACTGACCCTATATAAACATCAGAAAAGAGTGGCAAGGCAAAAACAGTAAACAAGTCTCTGCAAATAGCCTTCCAGAAATGCTCCTAAAATCTTCAGTTACAGGAAGTATCACTGGAATCAAATAGTTAATGGCATTGCCATCACTAGACCTATTTCAGAACTGCGACAGATGTGTGTATATCAGGAGGACAGACATGGCATCTGCGCTGTGCAGCAGTGTATATTTTCCTTTGAAACCCTGAGTGTGGTCTAATTCCAACTCTGCTATGTTTTTGTGTTGTGGCACTATGTCGACACGAGAATACAATATTTGGAAAGCTATTGTTTCCACAGCTTGCACTGATTTATGCTTCATTCTGTTTGGAGACCTTTGTAGTAGCTCAAACCTGAATGTCATATGTAGCAATGTACTAGAGGATTGTTTCTCACTGCTTTAAGCCACATGCTATTAGATCATCTAAGATTATTTTGTTAACTAGTCTTGGATGATGGTTTACAAAAGAACTTTCAAGAGACCCAAATAAATGAAGGGAATCCAATCTAAAGCTATAGGTATGAACACATATAATCTTCCCAAGATTGACAACATAATAAAAAAAAATATGAGAAAGCGTGTAAAACTTCTCTTAATAACATGTACTTTGGGACAAGGTTTAAGGAAATACATGATTTCAAAACCATTTTCATCCTAAAAGTAAATTAACTTTCTATTATTTCCTTTGAAATAGGTAAAAATAAAAAAAGTCTTCTTAAAGATAGTTACAAAGAAATTTATGAGAAATTCCATTTGGAAGCAAAAGCAGTGCATTTTCTAAACATTATTTTGAAGCTAAGAGAGAGACAAGGAACCATGTAGACAGAACACTCAATTTTCAAAGGCCCCATTTTACATAATTTATCATTATAAAAATCACACTTTTTTGATAATCTCTGATGAATTCAAGTAGTAAAATTAGTCTTTTTCTTTTTGTCATGGACTTTGCTTAAAAATTATTTCCATGAACCAAGGTAGTCAATGCACATTTCCTATGCCTTCTCTATGGAAGTGCTTTTTTGAACAAACCCTATTGTCTACTAAGGAATTCTGCACACACAAAGAGCAGTTTACATGTACAAATACAGAGAATTGTTTTATTCAGCTGAATTACCAGCTTTCAATTTAACTTTCCAAATATTTCTCTTATCTGGCTGATTATTTTATTCATTATCAAGATTTATTTTTGCTTTATGGTCACACATTTCTTCACTATGTACAAAGCATACAGCTGGTGATTAATAAATGTGTTCATTGAGTAAATCAGGTGCATGGACATCGTCAATTAAGGTGAAATGTTACATGGTAGGAAATTTGTTATAATCTCATGGTATACCCATTCTATTGTTTGAAATAAATTTCTAGGCCCAAGATTGAGCCACTCCTGCCTGGGGTGCCATGTCAGCAAAGCAAAACTTCGATAACTTCCATGTCCTATAAATGTTCCCCTTATCCAGACACACAGGGCATTTGGTTAACCAATTCCCAAACACAAGGCCAACTCTGGGCCTTCTCACCACAAACAAAGCTGACTATATGGCCTTAGCAGATTAGGTATTTTCTCTTCCTTGTTCTTTATTCTTTTTTCCTATAAATCTTTCCTGCTTTTTCCCACATTGTGCAGTTCTCCAAAAGGAGACTAACTACATTTCCTGAAATGTTAAATAAAAATTTTTTATTACCAAATTGTCTTATTTAATCATCTTTAACATAGTGTTAAAGCACTAAAAGTACTAGACTCAAAACACTTTTTTTTATTGAATTAAGCTAAATACTATTCATGAAAGCAACAGGATAATGTGGATGGTTTTGAGGGAAAGTCAGAAGAACTATGTATCAGAAAACAGCATGCAGTTACCATGTAGATTTTATTCCATGCTCTAACTTCAAATTAACAAGATATGGCAAATCTAGCCTTGTTTTTATACTGTGACTGAAGATGTTAACATTTTTAAAAGATTTTATTTATTTATTTTTAGAGAGAAAGAGACACAGCATGTGCACACGAGAGGGAGAGGGGAAAAAAGAGAGAATCTCAAGCAGATTCCACACTGAGCGCAGAGACCAACATGGTACTCAATCCCACAACCCTGACTGAGATCATGAGCTGAACCTAAACCAAGAGTCAGACACTGAACCAGCTGAGTCACCCAGGTGTCCCTATTTTTTAAAGTCAACTTATTGTCAGCATATTAATGTTCATATGTGTGAAATAATAAGGTAAAAATAATCACTACTACATATTTAAAGTACATAAAAATGTTAAAAACCCTGAAACTATAAGTTTAAAACAATATTTTTTTCATCTTTCACAATTGATCAGTATTAACATTGTAAAGTTTTATTTTTAAATAATCTATAATATATATTAGATAACAGAATCTATTAATTATTCCATATATTCCATGCCTTTTTTCCACCTTCCTATTTCCAAGGTCAGGGAAAAAATCATGGTTTTATATTAAAATGGCCAATCCAAAGTCTGGGGAATATGATCTGGGGATTTATTGAAGTAAAACAGAAGAAAGCAGCAGCCATAATACATCAGTCCTACAACAACAATTAAAACATAATGTTTATAAATCCTTACAAGCCTTACAAATAAATGTGTTAAAACATTCCCACCATAAAAGCAGTAAAATATTTTATGAAATGCAATCCTTTGTAAATGGAGCATCAGAAAGAATAAAACAAGTTTAAAACCTTTATTTTACAATTTTTTGGTCCTAATCTGATCTTAATGCCTTCCACTGCCCCACAAACTGGGTGGAGTTTGTGCCTATATTTGAGAACAAATTTTGAGCTTAATTTTTATGTTTTCTTCTTGAGAGGTTTTAAGAGTCTAATCTCCTGACAAACAAATGGATCTCCCTGTGCTACACTTTCTTTAACCAATGAATGATTTTAATTTGTATGAAATATTTGGTTCATTTGAAAAGAAACAAAGTGGTCTGATTATGAACATTTTTTAATTTCCTTCTCAGTGTTTTCAAGAGTTTTTATATTTTATAAAAATATGTATAATTTTCATAATTAAAGTCAAATTTCTCCAATAGTCTTTTGAAAAGTCAACCTAATTTTAACTGGAAATTAAAAATTTAAATTGAAATGATAAAAAATGCTAATATAATGTTGAATTCTGGTCACAATAAATGCTTCTATATGACTCATGAAAAGCGAGTTTACTTTCTGCTCTAACATCGGTTAAATACTCACTCTCTGAACCCTGATTTTCTTCACCAAAAAAATGTGTGGATTATCCCAGATGAGTATATATTCCTTCCATATGTAATATTCTTTGTAAGTCATAACTTAAACAAATGCTAAGTATAGAACATTTACTATCTGACTAAAGACTAATATGAAGGCATTTTATTGTCAGTCAAGTATGAATGTCAATGCCTTAGTCCAAATTCAAAATGTCCATGAATCCAATGACAAACAATGGCATAATATTGGGGAATTTGAAAAGAGGAAAACATTAATGGCTTGAAGAACAATCTTTAGATTACTGATTATTCCTAATGTATATTTTTCCACCATCTTTTTTCATTCTAATTTGACATATTAATGCCACTGTATGTGCTGACATGTGAAAAGGGAAAAACACGCATTTTGAGGGATGCCTGGGTGGCTCAGTGGGTTAAAGCCTCTGCCTTCGGCTCAGGTCATGGTCTCAGGGTCCTGGGATCTAGCCCCGCATCGGGCTTTCTGCTCCGCAGGGAGCTTGCTTCCTCTCTCTCTCTCTGTCTGCCTCTCTTATCTGTCAAATAAATAAATAAAAATCTTAAAAAAAAAAAAACCGTGCATTTTGGTGTAAAAACCAAATGCATGAAGATCTATAAATTGAGGATGAGACAGTGGTACTAACTGCAACTTTCTTTCAATGCTTCTATCATGTGCTTATGATCTTGGGAGAACAATGAGAGATATGTAACACAGAGCTGTACCAGTTGAGCTACCTCTACTGAGCCTAACCAAAATTGGTATTCAGGTCCCACAAAGATGCGTGAGTGATTATTAAAAAGAAAATATTTAAGCAACTGGTTTGTTATATAATAAAAACCCAATGATGTAACATCCTATTTTAAAGGAAACCAAAATTCAATACTTGATTTTTAAGATTTACAGATCTAAATCTCTCTTATATTGTATAATCTGTCAATTTACCTCTCATTTTTTACTCTCTCTGTATGCCAGCAACTATGTTATCTTTACAAGCGATTCAAAGATACTTAAATATTGTTTTGTACAAAGGACTTCTGCAACCGAAGAATATGACTAAGTATACTTCTCACCATACTGTAAAATAGAATATAATCATCCCATCATAGAAATATAAAGAGTAAAGGGTGATTCCTTTTTTTATATATACTCCTTTGTGCGTGCGCACGCACACACACACACACACACACACACACACACACACTTTCTTTAACAATAGAGAGTGTAAAAATAGAAAATAAAGCTGAGAAATACTTTGGGATTTTCATGTTAAACATGTTAAATTAAACATATGAAATCATCTTTTCTTCTTCCTAAAACTAAATGGCATTAAAATAAACCTTTGAAGAATAAACTCAAAAGATCAACAGAATCTTTAAAAAAAAAAAGATAAATAGAAGTAGAGACAACAGGGGTTGAAGTATACTAGCAAATTTTGCCGTTTGGAAGGTAAATGTAAGAGTGACAACTTACCTGGTACTTGAACAGGTTAAATCCTTGGTAATAAAAATAGGAATGCCCCTGAGTAGCAAACTGAATTATCCAAAATAGTCACTCAAGACAGAGGAGCTTTGGGCTCTAGTTACCTTATGTGACAAAAGAGAAGGATGAGTCTCAAAACAAAAGAATTTATCAATTCAATGTAAATGATGTGGGAAACAGAGGCAGAAGAAAAGTTATTAAATTTCCTTACTATGTAGAGCCCACTGACAAGTCCTTGAAACGGGCAGAGTGACATTCCTCTAGGGACTCAATGGCTCCTACCTTAATACTTTGCTAAGGGCAAAAGGCAATAATACTAGCCTGACCATCCCCCTACCCACTCCAACCAGGATCCTATAAGTCTACTTTAACATATAAAAATTCCTTGGAAACTTCCTTTACCTCTAAACCCTCCAAGATACCTGCTGGCAATAATCCCCAAGCATATGGCCCAGTATATATCTGAAGGGTCTCATGACTAAGGTTTTATTAGACGGTAATAAATGACATTTTGCCAACAACAGCTAGCCCCTTAAGGTCCTGGAAACCTTGCTTCCAAAATTCCTTAAAGACTTAACCCATCCTTGACCCCCTCCCAACTTGCAAGTATATAATGGACCACTCCTCACAATCCCGGGGCAGTGACTCTTCCTGCCAACAGGTCCTGTCCCCGTGCTTTAATAAACCACCATTTTGCACCAAAGACATCTCAAGAATTCTTTCTTGGCCGTTGGCTCCAGACTCTACCCCACTGGACCTCACCTATATTCTAAAACTTCATCATTAAAAGCAGGCATATAAATCATATCTCATCCCCCACCCAAAGTCAAAGAACATGTCTGTCCCATGCTTACAAAAGTGAAACCAGTATTTTCTGAAGAAAGTGAAGTTGAGAGGTTCTTAATACTATAATAACAGATATAGCAGAGGACAGGTTCAGTCATCAATATGAAAACAGGAAAATTTTGTGAAAGTCTACACCATCCGATCTGGAAACACACCCTTCCCTGGAGAAACTGACCCAAGAGAAAAGTCCTCATAAAGCCAAAGTTAGGTTGGTCAGGCCATTGCTTAATCACTTCACAGAAAAGCCAACAAGGCACAGGAAACGCCCACATATGAATCTACTTAGACATTTTTTTGTTCATGTAAGTGTGAACAGACTAGAAAGCATCAGCAGACATTCAAAGGAAGCTACTCAAACAAAAACAGAAACAAACCAAACAAAGAAAAAAACAAACAAACAAAAAATAAAATAAAATAAAAAAGATTGGAAGAACGTTGCAAGGAGAAGATAAACACACAGACACACACACACACACATGCACACACACTACATAATTAATACCATAGAAAATCATATTACATTTTAATTAAGTAAATAAAATTTAAAAGCAGATTAAAGGGTTTGGGAAAAAAACCAAAGGAAATTGTCTAGACAGTAAAATAGAAAAGAAAAACAGGGGGGAAATTGTTAGGAGATTAAAACATTAAGATCAGGCCAGATTTAGTATCCAAATTCTGGGATTATCAAGAAAAAGAAGCAAAACAAATACCAGAAAAACAGGAAAGGGAAAATTACCAAATACTAGTGTTTTTAAAAATATTGACAAATAAAAATTAGGGCCTCCTAGACTGAACTGGCCAACTGAGATTCTTGCAAAACAAAAGAACAAGCATAAACACACTTCAAGCACATAATTGTGAAATTTCAGAACACTGAGTGAGATCAGTAGAAACAGAAACCAATGTGATGCCTCCATCTTGTTCTATGGAAATAGATAATTCGTAAATTTAAGTATAGAAGTAGTAGAAGCTGGTATTTCCTTCCATGAAGATAACAACCAACTAGAAGAAAAAAAAATTAAAAATGGAATTCAGGGTGAAAGAGTAGAAAGTTGTCACAGGACACTGCCTAGGTGATACATGTTTTATGCTATTTGATTTTAAAATTAAGTATGTCTCTTCACTTAAAATTAAAAATGATTAAAACAAACAAAATGGCAAGTTGGAGCTGTTTTGAAAGGAAGTTTGAGTGTCAGCCTAGCTAGTTCAGCAAGATGTTAGACACTGATGGTGCCACAGAAGGTTTTATTGTTGGTGAAGCATTAGCAGATACTAGTGCAGCCAGTAAGTCTCTCTCCACACCCCCCATTGCTATTCCCATTACAGGCATCTTCGGTTTACACTGCTTAGGAGAGATGGAAAAGGGTTAGATGAGTTTAACTGAAAGTAATAATGTTAAGTAATGTTAAATTTATAGACAAATATAGATCTGGAACAATATTTCTTTGTCCTTTATTCACAATCCTTTCAATGTCCTTGTTGAATAAAATATCCCCCCATCATTCTTTAAAAGTACATATTTCAGTGATTTGCTTTTGACTTTATACTGTTGACTTTAGTCTGTTTAATGAAAAACAGACTAATAACCTCAGATACAATTTATTATGCATAATTATTAGAACTTTTGTACAAAATAGAAAATTGGCCCTAATTCCAATTATTAATGACCATTCCATGGAAACCAGCCTAAGACAGTTTTTTTTTAAAATTGTGTTATTTTCAGTTTCATTTTGGGCATAAAGCAATCCTTTTTAATACTGATTTAAAGATACCTAATTAAACAAAAATATGCCAACTATTCATCTACAATTAAGATATGATGCGGACTTCTTAGAAGTATGGGGCTGCTTGTACAATGATTAAAATGAAGTAGGCAGTATTTTTTATTTTATGATCTCTCAGAGTTTGTATAAAAAAGTCAAGGTTTACACCATTTGAAAATAAAGACTAATGCTTAATTTTATTTATAAAGTCAAATTCATATAACTGAATTGTATAAAAAGATAATATTGATGCAAATGTCCTCACTTCAGGATTAAAACAAAATCAAAAAATAAAATACTACAGAGTAATCCAAATCTTCTAAATGTTTATATAATTTCTATGAAATTAAGTGGCTTTACAATACTTTAAAATATATAATGTACCTGATTAATTATTTTTCCAAAAAAATGCTACTTTGAGTGTCTGCCTCTGAAAGATACAGGATGGAGATATTTAAGTGGAATAAGTTGATATAAAAAAATGTATTATGGCATTATTGGAACTGTTGAGGCAAGGGTCTTAATCTCTTTGGATCAATGTCCTTAATGTGCAAAATGAGAAGTTTTAGCAAGGCAATTTAATTCATAACTAGGAGTTATCACTATGACAATCTATTGTTTCTTCTTGATACAAGGAACTAATTTTAATATTTTTAAAAACATATGGCATAGTTCATTTTCATTAAACATTTTGAATTTCCCTACATGCTGAGTTTACTGTGCAAAATATTGGATCCATTTATTCTAAGTATATCATGACTAGAAATAGATTAAAACTAACATACTGGGGGCGCCTGGGTGGCTCAGTGGTTAAGCCTCTGCCTTCAGCTCGGGTCATGGTCTCAGGGTCCTGGGATCGAGCCCCACGTTGGGCTCTCTGCTCGGCAGGGAGCCTGCTTCTCCCTCTCTCTCTGCCTGCCCCTCTGCCTACTTGTGATCTCTCTCTCTGTCAAATAAATAAAAATAAATTCTAAAAAAAAAAAAAAAAGTCTCTTAAAAAAAAAAACCAAAAAACTAATATACTGGATTAGATATGTTTACCTGATAGGAAAAATTAGTGGCATTTAAAATCATAACTCTCTTTAGCTCTTTAGCTCTTTCTTAAGTAGCATGCACAAAACTACGCAAGATACATCCACAAACATTTTCTAAGCTATAGTTTTTCGTTTAGTAAAATATAATAGTATGATAGTGTCTTATGAAAATATGACAATAAAGCTTTAAAGGCATGGACAAAAAATTGTATATGAAGATAATACAAATTAATTGTCTTGTACTATAGTGTTTAATTTTTAGAAGAATCCAAAGAACAGGGCAGGGACCCAGGAGTATTAAATGTAAAGATCCCCACCACGATGGGAAAAGCTAAAACTCTGAACAGCAGAAATGGCTGAAGGACATTTTTTTAAAACACTAATTATTGGTATCAAGTTATTCTGTAAAGGACCTCTTACTTCATTAAAGCCTCAAATTACTGTAGAAGTAGGTTCTACTTTGGAAAATTATGGAAATACAAGTGGTGTCAAATGAGGTACCGCAGAGCTTAGGAAAGAGGGAAGGAGTAGAGATAATCCATAATTGAATCAGTCTCATAGAAACAGGAACCCCTAGTTGACGCAGAGACAGAACAAGAAATACATGGAAACACACCCATAATCTCCCTCCACAAAAATCACTAAGTGTAACCAGAGAAAAAAGAATTATGTTTCGTAAGTATGTGATTTGGAATTTAAACAAATTTCATTTAACTATCCTGGTACTGGCATACTCTGAATGTCAGAAAATTTGTATGTGGCCATAATACAGTAATCTCATTTTATTTTTCTTCAGAAAACAAAAACAAGAGTAAAAAGTTGGTATATATTTAGATTTGTTACCTAAGAGGTACACCAAAAATACATACCAAAACTAAAAATGTGCTCAAAAAATTTACCATTTCTCAAAATAATTAATTTTCTCAAAGTTATTCTCAATTATTCAATGTTACATTGTATTAAAAAAACATAAAAAATATTTGGGAAAAATTGATTTACATAAATTTTTAAAATGAAAAGATTTCCTAGACTTCTTAAAAGCATTGAGAAGGAAAAATATTAATCCTTACATGAAAATACAATGTATATTATTTCCCAAACCTAGTTGAACATGGAATGTGAATGTGCATGTGTGCATTTCGTGGGAGCCAGGAGTCCCATGCAAAAGCTGTTGAAGGTCTCAAGGAGATTGTTAGTGATAAATGGAAGACCGTTGAGAAAACTGATGGTAAAAATCTAAAGACAGTGAGAAAAATGTTGGAAGCTCTCCTTGAATCAGTGATGGTCTTATTAGTTTCTTGACTAATAAAGTAATTTTGATAAGATACTGTGCCAGTTCCAGACATACCTTATAAGAGTAATGGCACCTTTGTCTTGGTCACTGGGCATCCTAGTCTGCAACTCCTCCAATACAGGGAAAAGTTGAAGGGACCTAAGAATACATGGATTGGAAGAGGAGCCCAGCTGAACCTAGCTTCCAGCCACAACTCCTACAGTACTAAGTACATGATTTTAACCATATTGGATCCTCCACATCTGGCCACCTGCCAGGAAATTACCAACCAATGATTTCAGTTGGTATCTTGTGAAGTAGAAAAATAGCCCATCTATAACCCTGCCTGATATAAATATATTAAATCAATGCATTTCACCCCTTAAACTACACAATGTTATGTCAATTATATCATAAAATAAAATAAAAATAAGATAAAATTGTGCTAAGTTAGGCTTTTTGATATTGGAAACTTTTAAAGTTACAAGATAATCATCCACATAATTTTGTAAATAGGCATTTATTACATTCCTACAGCTAATTAATAAAGGTTTGTGTTATTTAAATACTAAGAAGTGGAGACAGCTTAAATATTGGAAATAAATACTTCCCAGACTAACTGCCAGAATAAGTTATTGCACTATTGGAAATTTATTCTTCAGTCTGAGATTCTGACTTGAAATGGTTTTGGAGTAAACCTGTATGATTCATCTTTCTGAACCTAAATTAACTTGATGAAGTCAAATTGAAATCCTTTCTAAATATGGATTCAAGCCAGGAAATTAAAAATTTCATGAGGTAAGGGTCTGCTTCTACCTTTTCTTCATAGAAAAATTGCTACTAACTGATAAACTACTATTGTATTTTTTTCTTAATATATTTCTAACTGTAATCATTGTCATGACTGCCAACCAGCACTGAATGACATTGCCAGTTATTAGTTGAATGTACAAAATCTTTGAGAGAAATTAATTTGGATTAGTGATTTAAATGTCATCAAGTTACTTCTCTGTAAATGGTCATCAGGTGTTGAGGTGTCTATATTTAAGAACTATTGTCAAATGATAGTTTTTAATTGAAAGAACTCTAAATTTATGATTCATGCATGCTTGACAAACTTTAATAATTTCAAAAACTTAGGTAATTTATTTTAATCGTAAAACAAAGTACATGGTATAATTTAATGTTGAATTGACCTGACAGAGTAAAATGAAAGATGGGGTTTAAAATCTTACCATTTTATCTCGAAAATGTGAAAGTGCGACTACATAAAAAGACCATTCTCAGGTCTAAAATTGACTTTATAAAAATCCATGTAAAAAAAGAAAAAGAAAAATTTAAAAATGCATTAGATAAGCCCATTTGATTTTTAAGATTTTAAATAAATCAGAGAAAAATGTTGTGATCTTCTTCAGTTCCCACTTTGATTTTTAAAATTACCAAATAGAAGAGAAATGTAATACATCAAAATACATCTTTATAAATGAAAGTTATAAAGAAAAATTTAATTGACTTTCTTATCTTCCAATTCCCAATTCCATCACTAAACAAAAGTATACATCAAAATGAGATGAATGTAATATAATCAAAATATATCTTTATATATGAAATTTAAAAGGAAAAAGTTCTTTCCCCCTTATCCTCCAATCACCAACTCTACCACTCTAAAAAGCAAGTCATGTTCACTCTTTGATACATATTTATACACACACGTACACACAAAAACACCTTTTTTCTCTGCTCAAGCACACATATGCCGACACATAATATAAAAATGGGACCTCTCTACATATATTACATTCTCCTTTTTATTTTGTTCATATAATAGCATAAAATAAATATCCCTTCAACCCCCACATGATAGGTAGGTAGGCATTTCACTCATTATTTTTTTTAAGATTTTATTTATTTATTTGACAGAGATCACAGGTAGGCAGAGAGGCAGGCAGAGAGAGAGAGGGAAACAGGCTCTCCACTGAGCGAAGAACCCAATGCAGGGCTTGATCCCAGGACCCTGAGATCATGACCTGAGCCTAAGGCAGAGGCTTAACCCACTGAGCCACCCAGGCGCCCCTAACTCATTATTTTTAATAGTTGAGCTGTATATCCTTTGTTTCTTGAATATGCAGCATAATATAATGATTAAGATCACAGAGGTTTAAGACCAGCTCTTTGGCATTTTATCCACATTATACCATTTGTCAGCTGTGTACATGGAGTGATCATAAAATTGGCCAAATATCATTATCACAAAAAAATTGAGACATATAAGTAAAAATATTATAAATGGATTCTCCAATTACCATATGATAAACCTAAAAATTAATAACAATATTTTAAAATCCTTTCTTTCTGGAGATTTTAAAATACTTGATTAAAATTAAATAAGGTAAAAATATAAACCAAAATTATAGAACTTTAAGAAAACAAAACATCACAAATTATACAAAAATAAACTAAAAATGGATCATGGACTTAAATGTAAAACATAAAAATTTAAAACTTTTAGGAAAAATAAAATGGGAAATCTTTCAGGACCTAGGGCTAGGAGAAGAGTTCTTAGACTTGTCACCAAAGACATGATCCATAACAAGAAAAGTTGGCAAATTTAATCTTATCAATATTAAAAACATATACTTTGCAAAAAGCCCTGGTAAGAGGAATAAAAGACAAGCTACAGATTGAGAAAAAGGTATTTTCAAACCATATCTGACAAAAAAAAAAGAAAAACAGTATATAGTATATATAAACCACTCTCAAATTCAACAACTGAAAAATCAAGTAATCGAATCAGAAAATAGGCTTAAGTCATGAAGTGGCATTTTACTGAAGAGGATGTAAGGATGACAAAGCAAGGATGTGAGGATGTAAGCAAACAAAACGGTTTTCAACATTATTACCCCTCAGGGAAATGTAACTTAACCACAATAACATATTACTACACGAATGTCTAAACTTTAAATGTGGTAATGGCATCAAATGCTGGCAATAATGTGGAGAAAAAAGATCACTCGTCCATTTCTAGAGGGAAGGCAAATTTGTACTCTAGAAAATAATAGGACAGTTTCTTATAAAAGTCAAGACACATTTACCCAAAGACCCAGCATTTGTCTTCTTGGACATTTATCCCAGATAATGACAACTTATGTTCAAACGACCTGTGTTTGAACCTATGAATGTTCAGAGCAGCTTTTTCACAATAGCTCAAAACTGGAAAAAACTGGAATGTCCTTCGGCAAGTGGATGATTAAAAAAATTATGTACATCCATACCATGGAATTCTTCTCAGCAATATACAGGAACAAACTAATAAAACACACAACTTAAATGGGTCCATCACAAGTGAGTAATGGTGAGCAGTCTCCAAAGGTTATATACTGCATAATTCTACTGATATAGCATTCTAGAAGTGACAAAATTATAGAGATCATATGAAGAAGAAAATATTTAATGGTTGCTAAGGACTGGAAGGTGGGAACAGGGAGGGAGATGTCAGTGTCTATAAAATGGTAGTGTGAAGGAACCTTGCTATAGGACTATTCTATCTTGATTGTGGTGGCAGATAAAAGAAACAACACATGGAATAAAACGTGTATTATAAATTACACACTTACATACAAGTTAGTGCATATAAAAACCAGGGAAATCTGAGTAAGTTTGGTTGATTTTCGAAGTCAGTTTCCTGGTTTTGATATTGTTGAGCAAGATAATACGGGGGGAATTGTGTAGAGGACATACAGGATCTTTTTTGTATTATTTATTACAACTGCCTGTGAATCTGCAATTGTCTCAAAATAATGAAATAATGTTTTTTAAAGAAATGTAATGAAAACATTACATATCATCTAAGAAAGTAGGGTGTACTGAGTTAATTACATTTTTATCCTGTCTCCTACTTCTGTGCTTGCTTGCCACACTCTTCACCTACCAAGCTTACTTATAACTCAGGGTTGATTACATTCGAAAGATTTTATGGCATTAAAAGAGTAGAAAAATCAGAACTATCAATTAAATTATTATACAAAACTAAGCTAATAAAATGAATAAATTAATACTTGTATGTGAGAAAGTACATATTACTTTAATTATAGAAGTGCAGGTTTAATGAACTTATTACCAAGTCTGCCAGACTTCACTAAAAAGAAAAAAAAATTAAAAAAACTTTTTTCTTTATTTTTGTTAACCAAAAACTTTATGTTACAGAGAGCCCTTCATCTCCTTTTTCATATTTTCTAAAATCAGTCCAAGGTTTCAAATGAAAAACTTCATAAGATTTAACCGCATATATCTGAACTCTTTTATCTATTATTTGTCATTAGCTAAGGTATTTTCTATGCCATAAATCTACTTCACTGCTACTAACTAAATGCTAATATTATATAAATGAACATTGCAATGGGACATTGTCCTAAAAAAGGCTGAACTAGGGGCGCCTGGGTGGCTCAGTGGGTTAAGCCTCTGCCTTCAGCTCAGGTCATGATCTCAGGGTCTCTGGGATCGAGCCCCGCATCGGGCTCTCTGCTTGGCAGGGAGCCTGCTTCCTCCCCTCTCTGGCTGCTGCTCTGCCTACTTGTAATCTCTCTCTCTCTCTCTCTCTCTCTCTCAATCTGTAAAAAAGAAAAAAAAAATAAAAAAAAAAAAGGCTGAACTATAAGCTTTAAATAAATCAAACAGATTGAAATAGTATCATCAACCATGCTGGAATGGTTTTAATATACCTGAAATAGTCGTTATGTTTTTCTCATTATCCTGTGTCATAAACCCTAATACAAAATTTTCTAGAGCTATGACACAGTCATGCTCCCAAAAATTAAGGGTCTTTTTAAGGCAGAGTGAATACAAGGTATGGCTCAGAAAATGAAATTCAGTTCTTTATGGATTGTACATATTGTGATAAAAATGACAAAGTTGGTATGTGACAGGTTATATTAATATTGGCCTTTGTGTCTTAAAGGTGATCATGGAGGTAAAATTACGCCTGTGCTTTAAATAGTAATGTAAGTTTTCTTTCTTTTACAGATATAACTCATGTTTGCCGAGTTTTATATTCTGGCCTCAGTTCTAGAATACTCCAGAAAATATCATTCACATGCAATTCAATGTATAGTAGTCCTTCTTTATTTGTGGGAGATATATTCCAAGACCCCCAGTGGATGACTGAAACTGCAGGTAGCACCAAACCCTATATTTACAACGTTATTTCCTACACATGCATATCTATGGTGAAGTTTAATTTATAAATTAGACACACCAAGATATTAATAACTAATAATAAAATAGAACAATTATACTGTAATAAAAGTTACGCAAACATGGTATCCCTCTTTCTCGAAATATCTTATGGTACTGTATTGACCCTGGTGATAATGTGAGAAGATGAAATTCTTCCATAATGAGTTGAAATGAGATGAATCATGTAGGCATGCTGAGGAAGTGCTGAGCTACTATTGACCTTCTGACAATTTATCCAGCAGGAGAGTTATTTGCTTTGGGACCAAGGCAGACCACCTGAAGCCACAGAAAGTGAAACCACAGATAAGGGGGACTGTTGTATATAATATCCTCTGGGTTTCAGGCTTAAATTCATGGTTTCAAACAGGAGATATGAGAGTACAGAAGCCAAAGAGTGACAAAGTAAAAACGGAAACCAGAAATAAGACATGTGGTTACATCTTGGGCAAGTGGGGCCAGTTTTTACAGTGATATCCAGGTACAGTGTACATTATGGAAACTCAAGAACTAAAAACCAAGAATAACTTCTAGCATGATAAGGACAAAGAGAGCAATCCAAATACCAGACTGCCCAGATTTTGTTCAACTCTTACCCACACAACGGGGGAAAGTGCCTTTCCCATTCAAGGTTCCCGATTTGTGGATATTTCATTAAGTAGCTATGCTGGACAAGAAGTGGCGAAACGATGAAGAGATGTAACCACATAATTTGCCATTTACATCAACACAGCTGAAGGAGAGGAGCAGATGGGAATTTCTCAGGTGTCAAACATGAGCAAGTTCAAGATGATACTTTCACATATTTTGATATTACACTTGTGGAAAAGGGATGGAAAAAAACACTCAGAATTTCCTCTTCAGTTTCCTTAGGTCAGTTAATCTAGAACAGAGAGCCTAAGGTGAACACTTACATGGTAACACTTATGGAGTGGGGTGGTGCAATCTTAGAGAACAAAGGGAGGGTAATAAAGAAATAAGTTTCAAAATAAGGGAGAACAATTACAAAGGGCTGCATTACTAAGCTAGCCAGTTTTACAAGGAAGGTATCAGTCAGTCCTGTGAAATACTACAGCAGAGGGGCACCTGGGTGGCTCAGTGGGTTAAAGCCTCTGTCTTTGGCTCGGGTCATGGTCTCGGGGTCGTGGAATCGAGCCCCACATCGGGCTCTCTACTTAGCGGGGAGCTGCTTCCTTCTGCTTCCTTCTCTCTCTCTCCGCCTGCCTCTCTGCCTACTTGTGATCTCTGTCTGTCAAATAAATAAACAAAATCTTAAAAAAAAAAAATACTACAGCAGATCAAGCAGTCTGGGGTACTAGGAAGGAGAAAGCTAAACAATAGATCTATTGATTCTTTCCCATCTCTGACTTCCTTTATTCCAAAAATTTCTCCTATGGCATCATTTTCTAAGCCTGATGAGGTTTGAACTCAGCCTTTAGAGATAAACCCTGGGGATGGCAGTGTCCCTGTAGGTCCAGTACAGTCAATGTGCAGGCACAGAAGTTCTTCCTTGCCAACTGAGACTTTCCATAGGGGCTTTTGGGCTATAGGCAACAGAATTTGATAGTATTCTTCAGGTTTTCTATATTTACATTGCCTTTCTGTCTACTTATTGTACAATTGCTGAGAGAAATGTTGAAGTCTTTAACTGTATTTGTAGATTGGTCTATTTATCCTTCTAGCTATGTCCATGCTTGTGCCACGTGTTGAAGATCTGTTATTAGTGGATACAAATATTGGATTGCCATGTCTTTTTAATGAATTGATCACTTCTCTACTATGAAATCTCCCTCCTTACTCTGTTATAATATTTTCTTATTATGCAATCTGCTTTTTAGTTTTTAATATAGAATATTTCAACTACATTGTGATTAGTATTTCCATGGTACATTTATTTCCATGTTTTAACTTTTAATCTCTCTATGCACATAGTTACAGTTTTATCCAATCCGACAAAGTGCCTTTTATTTATTTATTTAAAGATTTTATTTATTTCTTTGTCAGAGAGAGAAAGAGAGCAAGAGCACACAAGCAGGGGTATTGGCAGGCAGAGGGAGAAGCAGGCTCCCTGCTGAACAAGGAGACCAATGTGGGACTCAATCCCAGGACCCTGGGATCATAACCTGAGCTGAACGGAGATGTTTAACTGACTGAGCCACCCAGGCATCCCATGACAAAATGCTTTATAATTGGAATGTTTACGCCATTTGTATTTAATGCAATTATGGATATGATTGCTTTAAATTACCATCCCACTATGTGTTTATTATTTATCTTATCTTTTTTTGTTGTTATTCTGTATTTCTTTCATCCTTCCTTCTGAATGTCCAGCTATTTAAAAAAAAGTTTCTCTTCTCAAACTCATTTAAACTCATGAACATTTTGCCATCCTTTGTGAGCTCTGGGAATCGTCTGTCTTACAACCTGTAGTCATTCTTGCACAGACTCATGCAGTTTCACCCTCTATATTAGCGGCTTTATATTCAGCAATAGATTCAAGGGAAATTATCATATAGATGTTTGTAGCTCTTTACCTGAAGAGTTCCCTCCTGTCCAGTATTTTGCCCCTAAAAATTTTAGCCACCTCTGCTGCTCTGAACTTGAATTTGTAATTCAGAAAGATCACACTGTATTCTGGGTCAATACTCATACTTACACCAGAAAATGTCCCTAGGCAGAAAAGCAGGTGATTAGAGCCATTATATATTTTATTCCTTCTTTCAGGGATCATAGTCTTGTGCTGTTTTGTGATGTCTGAATTGTTTTGTATATTTTGTACAGTTTCCTAGTTGCATATGACAGGACAGTAAGTCTAGTATTAATATTTCACATGGTCGCAAAGGGAATTCTCACTAACCATTCTGGGAAAAGAATATAAGCAATAGATAATACTAGTGATCTTAAGATATAATGATTAGGCAAAGCAGATGAAAATATAATATTAAAATATTAAAGTAACAACTAAATAGATTTAAAAAAGAATATGAACATAAGCAAAGCTAACCTATTATAATTCAAGACCCTACTAGTCAGTTGAGGTAAGTGGTAAGTGACCAACAGGGACCATGAACAGAATTACTATGCTATTGGTAATAATCTCTTCCTTCACCTATGTGCTGATTACCTCAGTGCATTCATTTTGTGCAAGCTGAGCTGCACACTTTGAATATATGAATTATGTATGCATATATAGACATGCATAAGTATATATATTTCAATAAAATAATATGTCTACATTATACCACAGAAATTACCAGAGGAGAAATAAGTTTAAAGCACATGTAGTGGGGTGTCTGGGTGGCTCAGTGGGTTAAGCCTCTGCCTTCGGCTCAGGTCATGATCTCAGGGTCCTGGGATGGAGCCCCACACCAGGCTCTCCGCTCAGCAGGGAGCCTACTTCCCGCTCTCTCTCTGTCTGCTGCTCTTCCTAATTGTGAACTCTCTTTCTCTCTGTCAAATAAATAAATAAAATCTTAAAAAAAAAAAAAAGCACGTGCAGTATATATGGAAAGAAATGGAAAACAACTTTGTTATACTGGTAAGTATATAAATATCTGAAAATATTTTGAGAAAAGTAACACAAAGTTTCAGTTACTAAAATACTAATAGATAATTCAAATATACACTAGGATTCATTAAAGAATAAGGAAATGAAACAAGTTAGTAACAAGCTAGTAAAGTAACAACTTAGTAAACAAATCATAGTATTAAGCAAATTACTAAGACAAATTGTAAAATATTCCACATATTCAAGTAAATTTTAAAAAGCATGTGTGGGGCGCCTGGGTGGCTCAGTGGATTAAGCCGCTGCCTTCGGCTCAGGTCATGATCTCAGGGTCCTGGGATCGAGCCCCGCATGGGGCTCTCTGCTCCACCGGGAGACTGCTTCCTCCTCTCTCTCTCTCTGCCTGCCTCTCTGCCTACTTGTGATCTCTCTCTCTGTCAAATAAATAAATAAAATCTTTAAAAAGCATGTAGAAGGTACATAAAGAGAAATATCAATAGAGCAAGAACAGAAAGCTAGAACAGTCTAAAGCATTTACAACTAGTTTATTCTTGGGGCACTTGGGTGGCTCAGTCAGTTAAGTGTCAGCCTTTGGCTCAGATCGGTTCCCTACTCAGCAGGGAGTCTGCTTCTCCCTCTGCCTCTGCCTCTGCCTCTGCCTGCCCGGCTCGTCCTCTGTCAAATGAATAAATAAAATCTTAAAGAAATAAAAAAATAAAATTAACTAGTTTATTCTGAAAGTAGTATTTTTAGCCAGCAAGGTATGACTATACATTCGAGAGAGTGAGAACAACCTGAATTACACACAAACTACTCTTAGCTATGTGAGTATTCAATTATTTCCCCTTCCAGTATGTATATTAATTTGATTATCCAACAAGAAACTGTGTTTATGGGAGGGGCAATTTATTTTTTTATTTTCAAGTTCACTGACACAGTGAATCAAAGCCATGACTCCTTTTTCCTCTTGTGATAATTATGTATTTCATTTAAAAATGTCTTCATACAACAGAGATATTTATCTTTAGGTTATAAAATATGTTGTTACCAATTTTGAGGTTTTCCTTAATTTTTGTATATGCCAAGTGGATAGATATATGGTATTATAATTCACAAATTTATATCTATCAATATTTTCATTCACAATATTATTCATTAATTTCTTAACTCAAAAAAGTGTGTATCAATCTGTAATCATGAATTTCTGATCTAAATTTTCTCTTATGCTTGTATTTCTTAATACATTTAAAATTTTAATAATCTGACATTTAAATTGCTAACATCTGATATGAAGTAAGAGCTGACTTTCTCAGCCTGCTTTTCATACTAAATGGGTAACAAATTGAGATCACTCTCTAAAAGTTAAGAGCTACCTGCAAATCATAGCACAACACATTTTCTTTGGAATATAGTCAACATATATAGGTTGTGGATTTTCTAAACAAAGATTCCTGGAACTATAGTCACTGTCTTCCCTCCTTCCTTCTTCCCTTCCTCCCTTCCTTATTCCCTTCTTTCCTTTCTTCCCTTCTTTCCTTTCTTCCTTCCCTCCCTTCCTTCCTTCCGATTTCAGGTTCCTGTGTGACATCATTCCTTCTTGCCAGCAATGTTTTCTTTTCTGCTTCCTCCTCTTTTGCATTTTTTTAAAACTCCTTATGATTCCTAGTGTTTGCTTCTTTCCAGGCATATGGATGAATCACTAAATGGGCTCCAATTGAGCTAGTATTTTCAGAATTATTTAATAAAACCCATGGTCACAGTCATATATATAGAAGATATAACTTTCATCTGCTATTTTAATGTGCTACTAATAAGTAAATACTAACATATCTACTAATTAGTTAATCATGAAATAATTAGATAATTTGTCTTTTTAGCTTTGTGCTTTTGTAAGTTTTCAATTTACAGAAAAGTTACAAGGATGGTTCAGATAGTCTATACACCCTTCATTCATTAACATAACCTAACATTAACATAGCCATTGCACATTTATCAAAATTGAGAGTAACATTAACTAACTACAAACCTCACTTGGCTTTCACCAGTTCTAACACTGATATCCCTTCTCTGTTTTAGGAACCAATCTAGGATTTCACATTGCACTAGTGTGTGACTGTATTCTGTGTCTTTGTCTTTCATGATCATTTTCTGTATATTGTACTTACTCTAATGGTAGCTAAGGATTTTTATGTATATGCTCATATTACATACCTGTAAATAAAGATAAACTAAATTTCTTTCAGGGCAAGAGCTAAGAATTAAATTTAAAACACACATTTTCATAATTTTTTTTTTTTTTTTTTTTTTTTGGACAGAGAGAGAGAGAGAATGAGCACAGGCAGGAGGAGCAGCAGAGGGAGAGGGAGAAGCAGGATTCCTGCGGAGCCGGAGAAGCCCAATGTGGGACTCAATCCTAGGACCCTGGGATCATGACCTGAGACAAAGGCAGTCGTTTAACCAACTGAGTCACCCAGGTGCCCACATTTTCATAATTCTTGACAAAATACCATTCTTCCTTATTTTGATCATTGGGACTATATAAGCTGACTTTCTAGCCCCCCACATCCCATCATTCTTGCTTTTCCACTCTTAATACTAAATTTCAGTAGCTTAATTAGCCTAGGTTTTCATGTGGTTTTATATTATTATTGTGTCTGGTATTTTTATTATATGTAGCTCCAAACACATCTGAAAGTAGATACGTTGTAAATAAGTTATGTATAGAGAGAATGTGCAATACTAAAAAAGCTATAGAATAAGGACCTGGGAAAGGTTAGAAGGAAAAAGGGATTTCACCCAAAGGCTATTTATTTCTTTTTTTTTTTTTTTTTTTTTTTAAAGATTTTATTTATTTATTTGACAGAGAGAGAGATCACAAATAGGCAGAGAGGCAGGCAGAGAGAGAGGAGGAAGCAGGCTCCCTGCAGAGCAGAGAGCCCGATGCGGGGCTCGATCCCAGAACCCTGAGATCATGACCTGAGCCGAAGGCAGGGGTTTAATCCACTGAGCCACCCAGGCGCCCCGGCTATTTATTTCTAAGCACCTCAACCACTATCACCAAAAAATGATAGGTTGCTACTACAAACAGCTCTAGTTTATGGGTTACATGGAAAGATACCATATTCACAAAAAGCAAGTGCATGGTTTTCATTTTCTTTAAATTATTTTTTCCACACAGCATGTTCACTGATATAATCATACCTAAGATATATTTTTTCTCATACTCAGAAGGTATGAATATAAAATTCGTTAATCCCCCTTTTAAAAGCTGATCTTTTTATCAAAATAAAAAAAAATCCTATATATTTTAATATATGTATTTATGAATGCAAACCTCTTAAATCATGAGTCTTACAAAGTAAATGCTTTTTTTTTTTTTAAGATTTTATTTATTTATTTGACCGACAGAAATCACAAGTAGGCAGAGAGGCAGGCAGAGAAAGAGAAGGAAGCAAGCTCCCCGCTGAGCAGAGAGCCTGATGTGGGGCTGGATCCCAGGACCCTGGGACCATGACCTGAGCCAAAGGTAGAGGCTTTAACCCACTGAGCCACCCAGGTGCCCCTTACAAAGTAAATGTTAAATAAGAGTCAATGATACATCATGAAATGTGATTTAATCTTAGAAAGTTGGAACTGAGTTGTTATAGAGGAAGAAATACTAACTTAATGTGGACCACTAGATGGTTTTAAATAAAATATATAATTCTAAAAAAAATTTTACAATCTAAAATTAAAGCTTGTGTTTGCCATATGTGCAAGCTTTGGAAGGATTTCTAAGCCTCCTGCTCTCTGAATTAAAGGATTATGGATACTTGAAAATCATTTCTTAAAATACAAAAATAAAGTGGAGACTACTAATGAGATAGATCAAAAAATGGCATAACAATTGAACTCTTGCCACTCACCTGTAATATCTTTACTAAATTATTACAAATAGTCTATCAATGTATGTTTAATAAAGACACATTATGTCTTCAAAATTATGTAGAATGGTATTATGTCAGTTTGCTACTTTAAATATTTATTTTCTAGATATAAAAAGTGAAGTAAATGAAAAGTACTAAGACAAAATTACTTTATTTTATTTATTTATTTATTTATTTATTTTTTAAAGACAAAATTACTTTAAATGTCTACATTTTCATAGAACTATTCGAGGGCTCCCAAAAAATACTACCCATTTAATCCAGTTACAATTATTTCAATTAAGACCAGAAAGGTTAATTGAAACACAAGTTTACAAACTACATCAGAAAGATGATGAAAACTTAATTCTAATTATAATGGGCACATCTTTCTACTCTGCTATGTTTTACTTAGAAATATGCATTTCTTTTTTGTTTTTGTTTTTGTTTTTGTTTTTGGTCTGAAGTATGACATTCAAGTTAAGCACATGATCCCTGTCTCATAGAGTCTGGGTTCAAACCTACTTGTTTTAACAGTCTAGTTGGGTAGATTTTAAGTTAACTCTTCCCAATTTTTCACCTGAAAAATGGACATAACCATGGTACTTACCTCATTGATTACTTCTGATGAATAAATTATAAAATAAGTGATGTCTGTAGCATGTTTCATGAAACAATTTAAACATATAAATGATACTCTATTAAACAATAAAAATAAGTATACCAAGATTCATTTTCCTTTAAAAAAATAGATCTTTACACTGATCTAGAGAAAAGTTCAGATGGAATAGAAATAAAAGCCAAGTAAACTAACAAATCTCATAATCTGTCTCAACATTAGTAGTAAATCTAACAGATTGGTAGTGTATCATATTCTAGGAAGAGTACTTGGAACCTCACTCAAAAAGCAAGTCTTATTAGATATTCAATACATAAATAATCAATTTTATAATGAATTATTTGATAAGAGTATTAGGGCTCTCCAGAGAACAAAACCAATAGTATGTGTACATGTGTATAAAAAAGCATATAGTACATAGTAAAGAAAATATATATTCAATTGTCTTGGCAAGTCCAAAATCTATACTATTGGCTAGCAGGCTGAAGACGCAGGAAGGAGTTGAAAATTGCATTTCAGGTCAAAGCACAGTTGGCTAGGAGCACTGCCTTTTTATTAGGGGACATGAGTGTGCCTTCTATTAAGGTGTTCACCAATATTATGGCGGACAATTAGTTTCACTCAAAGTTTGCAGATTTAAATGTTATTCTCATCTTAAAATGCCTTCATAGTAATATACAGAATGGTATTTGACAAAACATCTGGGTAGTTTTCCCTATTCAAATTAATACCTAAAATTAGCCATCACAATAACTCAACCCAAAATTGTTCTTTAGCAGATTTCCCCAACGTTCTTAAGAACAAAAATACCCATTCAATATCAAAGCAGAAAACTACTTATCTTCTTTTCCTTGAAACGTATATATATCACCTTGCCCCCTTCCATTCCCTTCACCCATAACATCCAAGAAATCAGCAGGTACCCTGACTGTCAACTCTCCCATAAAGATCACCAGAAAACTATTTTTATCAGGCAAAATGGAGCTTCTCTGACTTAGGACAGCAAAGGAGAACACTCCAGAAAGAATCTCAACAGTGTCTCAGGAGAGGCAAGTTAGGGAGAGGCATTTACAGAGTCTGGAGTCTAACTTCAGGTAGTATTAGGCAGGTTCTTCAAAGTGGGGAATTGGTTGGAATTGGGCAAAATCCATTACAGAATATTTTAGTACCTGTGAATTCAATATGCCAAGAGTTTTGAGGAGCCTTTGAAAGCAAACTGGTATCTGAGAAGCAGGATATTTGTGCAGGTGAGCAAAATGTTATCTTTTTTTTTTTAATATTTTTTTATTTATTTGACAGAGAGAAATCACAACTAGGCAGAGAGGCAGGCAGAGAAAGAGGAGGAAGCAGGCTCCCTGCGGAGCAGAGAGCCCAATGTGGGGCTCGATCTCAGGACCCTGGGATCATGACCCAAGCCGAAGGCAGAGGCTTTAACCCACTGAGCCACCCGGGCGCCCCGCAAAATGTTATCTTAACGGGAGATCTGTTTACACAGATGAGCAAAATACTCAAATAAATTTGTTTGCAAGAACTTCCTGAAACAAACAGGTAAACAGTGGCAGTACTTATCTGGCTACACCATCACCTTCCTAGCAAAGAACTTCCTGGAATGAATTAAGTCATGTTGATATAGGTAGTCTAGATTCTCCATTAAGTGGTGTCTCCTTTGTAATCTCTTAGTTTTCTGCTCTTGAGCCATCATCTACATTACTTCTTCCTCTCTTCTGGATACTTAAGAATGTTTATTATATATGGTCTTCTAACCTCCCCCTCAAACCTACCTTCATAGTTTTTTTCCTCTAATTTCTTAGACATAAATCTAAAATGCCCATTTATTCTGTAATTCTCATAGTAAAACCTTCAATGTCTCTAAGTTTCCAGGTCACCAAAAAGGATAAAAAAGCTCATAAGAATAGTCCTTACTGTTTGGCCTTGGTTTATTCCTTCAATATCTTCCCTAGCCAAACATCTATATCTAAACCAAAACCAAAAACAAACAGACAAAACACCAAAACTTCAATACACTGATGAAAATACAGGTTCGGGTCATTTGAGTTCAATGAAATATCCCATTCTTTCTTCCAATTTGTTACTGCTTGTTGTTAAAATATGAATGAGACATAAATGGAAAATAAAATCAACTCATAAAATAGAATTGAAAAACAGAGTATATCATTAAGTCAGAATTAGCCTAAACCTACCATATGAATATCAAGATTTTTGAGTGACTAAAATTTTGTACAACAGATTTTTGAAGCAGTCTTTCACACACACACACAAGCATTCATTCAGTGATGTTTGCTTTCATCAGACACAGACAGCAAACCCAGTACACATGCCAGGTGCCTCTCTACACTGGCCACATACCAACCTCTACTCGTATTTAAGGAGCGCTTTTTGTGATGGATGCAATGTGTTCATTAATCCTCATTCATTTTTGAGAAGCCATTTCTGGAAGATATTTGCAAAGCTCACAATACTGTTAGGCATATGGAGACAGTGACTCACAGAGATATTGAAGAATATGATAACAGTATTACCAAATACTGTGTTTCACTGGGGTCAGAACTTTCTTCCAATCTACATAGTACATACCAAACAGATGGAGTGTTAAAACAAATCTTTGCTGTGGGTGGCCTTATCTTTTCAACTGAAACAGTCCACATATACCCACAAAAGATATGTATCCAATAAATCTGAAAAAATATTTCAGGGATTTTTTTTTTCTCAAATATTTGACTAATTTCTTTGCAATGCTTAATCCCTTTTCCAAATAATCTAATTTCTGGAAATCAATTACTTTTAAAAAATGGCTGTCAAAAAATCAGCTTTATTCATATTATTAAAACACAGAGTCATCCAAGTGTCCAACAGTTGGAGTTTAGTTAAGAAATTTACAGTTCATGAAATGGATAGAGCCTTACTCAGCCAACTCTCAGAATAGGGTAATGCAGATGATGAAATTCTAGAACCTAGGTGAGGTTTGGTGGGGTGAGGTCCGGAGCGGATGACCAAGAAAGAATTCTTGAGACATCTTTGGTGCAAAATGGTGGCTTATTAAAGCACGGGGACAGGACCCATGGGCAGAAAGAGCTGCTGCCCCAGGTTGTGAGGGATGGCAGGTTCTGTACTCTGCAGTTGGGGGAAGGTGAAGGGAAGGGAGGTTTCAACGGAGCTTTCATATGCTAAAGAGGGCCTACAAGGTGGAGGCCTTGTGGCTTGATCAATGGTGTCTTTTGGCAAGCCATTAACATCAAGACAGTTGGGAGATTCCTGTCTTGCAGATTCTCTGCAAATTAACTATTTGTTTCTTGTTTATGGCAGTCAGGGGTGCCTGAAGAATGTCACACATATTACTGAGGGGAGTGGGTGGAGAGGGGGAGCAAGGTGCCAGCTTTTGCTTTGTCCTCAGTCAGGCTCCTGTTCCCTCATCATTCCCCCCTGAACAATTTTGACCCTTAAATCTTTAAGGTAGTTGAAGGTGGAAGGTCTCATCTTCTGTAACTTCTTCCTGCTGAATAGGGGCGTAGAGCTGTCCCTACCTACTCGGGTCAACATTGATCAGTTGAGGAACGTATAAGGGAGTTACGAAAGGCGGAGGCAGCTGAATCCAGGGCTGACAGTGAAGAAGTGTCTCTGTGCGTGGTCAGGATAATCTGTCGTCGTGAAGTCATTGCAGCAATGGAGTCTCGGCACCAAGTAGAGAAACACTGAACAAAGCAACATATTAAGGTTAATAAGGCTATAAGAATGAGAAGCCCGAAAAGGAGATTTTTAATTGTTGGCCATAGTCCTCCCTCAAACCAGGAAGCTAACCAATCACTGACACGGTGTAACCAATCACTGAGAGGGTGAGAGAGGATCTTGTAGAGCCTTAATCTGGGTATTCATATCTTTTATTAGTCCTGTGACATTTTTGTGATAGTCTGGGATGTACACGCAACATTCGGCTTTGATAATTGCGCATGTGTCACCCTGTGCTCCTGTCAGGACATCTAAGGCCATCCTATTTTGTAGGACTGCCTTGTGTATTTGTGAGACTTCGGTATTAAGTAGGGAGATGCTATTTAGTAAATCATTGAGTGCCTTTGTAGTATATTTAAGGGCTTTTATATGCCAAAAGGCATCCTCTAGTCCCACAGTTGGAGCAAAAATGGATGTTAGGTGACCACACCATTTAAAAACAGATCGTGTCCATCTTTGCTTTAAATTGGGGAGATTAGCTGGAGTGGTGATAATTTTAGTAGTGTGCCTATGAATCCAGGCAAATTCTAAGGTACAGCAACCTATGCACCCTGGAGGAAGGCAGGGCCACAGGTTAGTTCCACATATCCAGTAGGTCCCGTTTGGAGCTGACCATCTAATGCCAGGTTGCCTTACCCAATCGGTAGCAAACTAGTCAGTAGCCTGGAGTACCATTATTTGGGAACACATTTCTAATGATAGCCATCCTAGATGTCGTGTGTCATTTGCCCATGTATCATATGTATGATTTCTTTGTTCCCAGAATTAAACTGCCTTTCGGCTGAGCTGTCCAATAGTGGGTGTGAGCCACAAATATGTATCCCAGATTTGATATATGCCATCCTCAGTATAGCAGTAAGTAGGGTTTTGTAACTTAGGCCCATATTTGACTGGGGAGTTATGGCTTGACAGCAATCCCCTTTCCTTCCAAAATAGCTCCGTGGTCACGTAGCACCAGG